>NC_067411.1:4387365-4667365 GCF_009764475.1 Pristis pectinata | reverse complement strand
ACAACGCCAGAGGTCGGGACCGAACCCCGGGGGGGGGGGGGTGGGGTGGGGGGGGTCACTGGAGCTGTGAGGCAGTGGCTCGTAGTTTTCCCTCATTCCTCTGGCCCCTCTTTCCCTCCCCCGCCCTCAACAACCTACCCTCTGGTTCCCCACCTCCTTCCCTTTATTCCAACACAACTCCCCAACACAATCCCCATGGCCGACTGTCCTCTCCTATCAGATTCCATTTTCAGCCCTTTGTCACTTCCACCTATCACCTCCCAGCTCCTCACATCACTCCCTCTCACCACCCCCCCCCCACCCCCTACCTTCCCCTCTCACCTGGAGTGTTTACCTGGCTGAACCAGTTGAGTATCTGGTCAATGACCCCCCCCCCCCCCCCCCCCCCAGGATGTAAATCTTTCCCCACTCATTTTAAACCTATACCCTCTTGTTTTGGACTTCCCTACCCTGGGGAAAAGACCAACCACCTTATCTATGCCCCTCATGATTTTATAAACCTCCATGAGGTCATGCCTCAGCCTCCTACGCTCCAGAGAAAACAGTCCCAGCCTGTCCAGTCTCTCCTTATAACTCAAGCCCTCCAGTCCTGGTAACGTCCTCATGAATCTTTGTCCAAGTCAAGTCGAGTTTATTGTCATGTGCACACATATGGTGAGGTACAGGCACAGTGAAAAACTTGTTTGCAGCAGCATCACAGACATGCAGGTACAGACAGCACCCAGAAGATTAATTATGCATAATTATACATTAATTATATAAGACAGTGAATAGAGAGAAAAAGAAGTCTGTGCAAAAACAAGACATTCATTGCCAAAAGATGATACAATCAGAGATAAGTCCACGGCAGTGCGAGAGGTGGTCCGTAGTGTTCCGTGGCTGAGGTAGGGTTAGGGTTGTGCAAGTTGGTTCAAGAACCGAATGGTTGAAGGGAAGTAGCTGTTCCTGAACCTGGTGGTGTGGGACTTCAGGCTTCTGTACCTCCTGCCCGATGGTAGCTGCGAGAAGAGGGCACGGCCCAGATGGTGGGGCTCCTTGATGACAGATGCCGCCTCCTTGAGGCTGCACCTCCTGTAGGTGCTGTCAGTGGTGGGAAGGGCCGTGCCCGTGATGGACCGGACTGTGTCCACTACTCTCTGCAGTCTCTTATACTCCCGTGAGTTGGAATTGCTGTACCAGGCCGTGATTCAACATGTCAGGATATTTTGAACAGTGCATCTATAGAAGCTTGTTGGAGTATTTGGTGACATGCCTAATCCCCTGAAGCTTCTAAGAAAGTAGAGACACTGGCGTGCCTTCTTCGTGATTGAATCTATGTGCTGGGCCCAGGACAGTTCATCCGAGATGTTAACGGCCAGGAATTTGAAGCTGCTGACTCTCCCCACCTCTGACCCACCAGTGAGAACCAGCACGTTATCTCCTGACTTCCCCTTTGTGGAGTCAACGATTAGCTCCTTGGTTTTGTTGACATTGAGCAAGAAGTTGTTCTTACGGCACCACTCAACCAGATGTTCTATCTCACTCCTGTACGCTGACTCATCGCCACCTGTGATTCAGCCAACAACAGTGGTGTTGTCACCGAATTTGTAGGTGGTGTTGGAGCTGTGCTTAGCCACAGTCATGGGTGGGTAGGGAGTAGAGCAGGGGGCTAAGCACGCAGCCCTGAGGTGCACCTGTGTTGATGGTCACTGAGGAGGAGATGTCGTTCCTGATCCATACCGATTGAAGTCTGCCGATGAGGAAGTCAAGGATCCAGCTGCAAAGGGAGGTACAGAGGTCGTCTCTTGATGAGTTTGGTGATGTTTGGATGGGAATCATAGTTGAATGCTGAGTTATGGTGAATCACTACACCCTTTCCTTTTAGGCAACCTTTCCAGTTTAATGACAACCTTCTCACCCCCTTCTTTGTTTCCACTCTTCTTGCCCCCCCCCCCCCACAAAAGCGGTAACCTACAAACTACAGCGGTTACCTGTTGTTTGTCATGGGGGAACTGAATGTGGAAGCACTCTGTGCTAGACTTGTTCCCTTCCACGTACCGACACAGAAACACCACTGGGAATGTGACCATTTCCCATCCACCTCCGTTACTTTCCCAGGAGCTGACTTTATTGATGGTTTCAGCTAAATAACAGGCAGCGATGAGTCAGCGTACAGGAGCGAGATAGGATGCCTGGTTGAGTGGTGCTACAACAACCTCTCGCTCAACGTCAGCAAAACTAAAGAGCTGATTGTTGACTTCCGGAAGGGGAAGGAGGGTGAACATGCTCCAGTCTACATTGGGGGATCGGCGGTGGAGAGAGTCAGCAGCTTTAAATTCCTGGGTGGTAACATATCTGATGACCTGTCCTATGCCCAGCACATAGATGCAGTCACAAGGAAGGTGCGCCAGTGTCTTTGCTTTCTTAGTAGATTAAGGAGGTTCAGCTTGTCACTGAACACTCTAACAAACCTCTACAGATGTACTGTTGAAAGTATCCTGACTGGGTGCATCACGGTCTGGGATGGCAATTCGAATCCATAGGAATGTAAGAAGCTGCAGAGAATAGTGGACTTAGCCCAATACATCACGGGCACATCCCTCCCCACCATCGGTAGTATCTAAAGGAGGCGCTGCCTCAAGGTGGAAATATCCATCATCAAGGATCCCCACCATCCGGGCCATGTCATCTTCTCGCAGCTGCCATTGGGCAGGAGGTACAGAAGCCTGAAGTCCCACACCACCAGGTTCAGGAACAGCTACTTCCCTTCAACCATTTGGTTCTTGAACCAACCGGCACAACCCTAGTCACTACCTCAGTATAGCAACACTGCGACCACTTTGATCACTTTGTACTACAATGGACTTTGTTTTGTTCTAATTGTGTTCTTTCTTGTATAATTTTTGAATAATTGATGTTTAATTTATGTTTTTCTTGTGAATGTTGTATATTTGACCTTGCACCTTATTGTCTACTTGCAGTGCACTTCCCTGTATCTGTGACACTTTACTCTGCATTCTGTTATTGTTTTTACCCTGTACTATCTCAATGCACTGTGTAATGAATTGACCTGTATGATCGGTTTGCAAGACAAGTTTTTCACTGTACCTCAGTACAAGTGGCAATAATAAACCAATACCAAATCTGATGCTCTGTGCCTGTGATGCTGCTGCAAGTAAGTTTTTCATTGCACCTGTGCACACATGGACTTGTGCATGTGACAATAAACTCGACTTTGACTTCAGCTCAAAGGACTTCGACTAAATCTGTGGGATGATTTTGGACACAACCGAATAATGTTCACTAACTGGCGCCTGCCTTTGTTCTCTCTACTTCAGTACATAAACGGAGGGAGTCTGGAGCAGATTCTGGGCAGCAAGGAGCACCTGCCCTGGTTGGTGCGGATCAAGCTGGCACTGGACATTGCAAAAGGCCTTTGCTACCTGCACTCCAAAGGAATCTTTCATCGGGACCTGACATCCAAGGTACAGAAACCAAAGGTTCATTAGACCGCATATTGCAAGAGCATCGTTAGACTTGCAGTGAGTAAAGCCGCCGTCTCACAGCTCCAGAGACCCGGGTTCGATCCTGACCTCGGCTGCTGTCTGTGTGGAGTTTGCATGATCTCCCTGTGAACCGGGTGGGTTCCCTGGATGCTCCCGGTTTCCTCCCACATCCCAAAGGCATACGGGTTAGTGGGTTAATTGGCCGTCGTAAATTGTCCCCAGTGTGTGGGTGAGTGGTGGAGTTGATGGGAATGTGGAGAGAATAGGTTATAGGGAAAATTATTTGGGGAATGGGATATGGGAGACGGCATAGATGGGAGATGGGCTGAATGGAAATCATCTTAGCTTCACCCATCAGGAAGCATTCAGAACTCCATTCAAATGTCTAATATCAGTGGGATAGAAGCCGTCCTTCAGCCTGGTGGTACATGGTCACAGGCTTTTGTATCTTCTGCCTGACGGGAGGGGGGAGAAGAGAGAATGCCTGGGGTGGGAGGGGTCCTTTTATTATGTTGGAAGTGGGAACTGCAGACAATCAGGACAGAAATTTCAGATAACTGCCAAGGAACGTGAAAAATAAGAATATGATAAGATTTCTTTAATCAGTCACGTGTACATCAAAACAGGCAGTGAAATGCATCTTTTGCGTAGAGTGTTCTGGGGGCAGCCCGCAAGTGCCGCCACGCTTCCGGCGCCAACATAGCATGCCCACAACTTCCTAACCTGTATGTCTTTGGAATGTGGCGGGAAACCGGAGCACCCGGAGGAAACCCACGCAAACACGGGGAGAAGGTACAAACTCCTTACAGACAGCGGCCGGAATTGAACCTGGGTCACTGGCGCTGTAATAGCATTACGCTAACCACTACACTACTGTGCCTGCCATCAAGGGAACAGTGGCTCCTCTCTGAGCTCCTCACTATTGTTTATTCCTCTGCCACTATTGTTAAAAGGGATTGACCAGCGAGTTATCCAATTGTTGAATGGGGAGCTTACTGTGAGTAAATTAGCCACTGAATTTCCTCCATTCCAACACCAGGCATGCTTCAGAAGCTCTTCTGCCCTTATAGAGGTGTATAAAACTATGAGGGGCATAGGTAAGGGTGAATGCACACCGTCTTTTTCCCCAGGGTTGGGGAATCAAGAACTAAAGGGTGGGGAGAGATTTAATAGGGACCTGAGGGGCAACTTCTTCACGCAGAGGGTGATACATATACGGAACGAGCTGCCAGAGGAAGTGGTTGAGGCAGGTACAGTAACAATATTTAAAAGACATTTGGACAGGTACATGGATAGGAAAGGTTTAGGGAGATATTGGCTAAACCTGGGCAAATGGGACTTACTTAGTTGAGCATCTTGGTCAGCATGGACCATTGGTCCAAAGGGCTTGTTTCCTACTGTATGACCTCCTCTTTAAACACCCCCAAAGATCCCGCCTCCCAAAACCCTCCAGGGTAGAGAATTCCAGAGGTTCAGCACCCTCTGTGAAAGAAGTTCTGATGCACCTCAGTTTGAAGTGACCAACTCCTTATGTCATCTGAAGGAAGCCTCCCTCCCATCTGCTACAAGTCCCTGGGTCAACACTGACTCCAGTGGAGGCTGGTCTTCACAGGCAGACTCGGTGAGGGTTCTACTGAATGTTCATTTTTCAGGAGGTGGACATGGTTGGCGAGACAGGCACTCATTACCTCTCCCTGGTTGGCCCTGATGAGTGTAGAATGGTCGGTGGTAGCCCACTGTATTTCACCCAGTTTACACTGATTTGGAAGGAGAGGGGTGATCAATGGGTGGATTTAGATCACCAGCTCCCAACATCTCTTCCATCTGACGCCAGATGGTCCAGCTTTGACTGACCCCTGCACTGCCTGCCTGTTGATTATGGTCAGGGTTACAGTTTCACTTCGCGTGTAATATTGCCCCTTTCCTTTCAGAACTGCCTGGTAAAGTGTGAGGATAAGTCCTACACTGCCGTGGTGGGAGACTTTGGCCTTTCAGAGAAGATCCCAAACTACAGGTGAGTGGAATTAAATCGCTTAAAGAGCTTGCATTTGTCCGTAAGTGAAAATCAAAAAAAACCTGCAGATGCTGGAAAGCTGAAATATAAAATTGAAAGTACTGGAGAAACTCAGCAGTTCAGACAGCACCTGTGGAAGGAGAAACGGTTAAGGTTTCAGGTCCAAGATACTTCGTCAGAACTGGGAAAGACAGATAGAGAAGTTAATTTTAAGTTGCCGAGAAGATGGTGGGAGGTGGACAGGACAAAGGCGATAGCAGTATCATTCAAGGGACGTGGGCTTCACTAGTATCTAGTTGCCCGTCCCTAGTTGCCCGTCTCTAGTTGCCCTTGAGGAGGTGGTGGTGAGCTGCCTTCTTGAACAGCTGCAGTGTGGGTACACCCACAGTGGTGTCAGGGAAGGAATTCCAGGATTTTGACCCAGCGACAGTGAAGGAACGGCGATATGTTTCCAAGTCGGGACGGTGTGTGGCTTGGAGGAGGTGGTGTTCCCCATGGCTTTGCTGCCCTTGTCCTTCTAGCTGGTAGAGGCGGTGGGTTTGGAAGGTGCTGTCTGAGGAGTCTCGGTGAGTTGCTGCAGTGTGTCCTGTAGATGGTACACACTGCTGCTGCCGTGTGTCGGTGGTGGGGTGAGTGAGTGAGTGTGGATCAGGTTCCTATCGAGCAGGCTGCTGTGTCCTGCAATGTGTGAAGCTCCTTGAACACTATTAAAGCTGCAAGTGGAGAGTGTTCCGTCACACTCCTGATGTAGATGTGAGTGAACAAGGCAAAAGAGAGAGAGGGAAGTCCTTCCAGATGGGGGAAGGGAACTTCTTCAAGGTTTGTGGCATTTCTCTCCTGCCTTTCACAACCTCTCCACCTCAGTGATTTACCTCGAATGAGACACTTTTATAGTGTGCTCACTGTTATGGATTGAATGGGTGTTACAGTAACAGGGAAAGTGCAGTGCAGGTAGACAAATAAGGTGCAAGGGCCATGGTGAGGTGGACTGAGTGATCAAGAGTTCACCTTTGTCGTACAAGAGGTCTGTTCAAGGGTCTGGTAACCACGGGATAGAAGCTGTTCTTGGGCCTGGTATCCTCAAGCTTTTGTATCTTCTGCCTGATGAGAGAGGAGATATCCAGGAGATGGGCAGTAGTTTCCTGATCATTGCTGCTCTCTGAGGAAGGAGATTTCCCTTCACATCCTCCTTTGTAACCTTTGCCTTTAGTTTTCTCTTGCCTCGGGTTCTTGAGCTGCCAGCCAATGGGAAGAGCTTCCCTTCTCTAAATCCGTCACTATTGGTGCCCACCTTTGTCAAATCTCCTCTCAATACCCTTTGTCCCAAGGAGAACAGACCCAGCTTTACCATATTTCCTTTTGACTTAGAAGGAGACCGTTCTGGCCCATCATCCATGCTAGCTCATAGAGTCATAGAGTTGTACCGCATGGAAAAAGGCCCTTCGGCCCATACATGTCCATGCCGACCAAGATGTATATTCAAGCTAATCCCATTTCACAGCACTTGGCCCATATCCTTCTAAACTCTTGTCAGCCATGTACCTGTCCATGTACTTATATATATCTACTGTACCTGCCTCACCCACTTCCTCTGGCAGCTGGTTCCATCTATCTACCACACACTGTGTAAAAACAGTTGTCCCTCATTAAACCTTTCACCTCTAACTTTAAAACTATGTCCTCTAGTTTTCAATTCCCCAACCCTGGAAACAAGACCGCTCACCCTATCTATGCCCCCCATGATTTTATATACCTCTATGAGATCACCCCTCAGTATCCTATGCCCCAGGGAGCTCCCAGAACAATCCCATTTCTCACTAATATTCCCTGTAACATATTTTCCCCACATTCCCATCAACTCCCCCCAGAGGGACCTGGGAGCCTGAGTGCAGGATTCCCTTAATGTTAATATGCAGGTTGAGTCAGTAGTAAGGAAGGCAAATGCAATGTTAGCATTCATTTCGAGAGGACTAGAATATAAAAGCAAGGATGTACTGCTGAGCCTTTATGAGACGTTGGTCAGACCACATTTGGAATATTGTGAGTAATTTTGGGCTCTGTATCTGAGGAAAGATGTGCTGGCCCTGGAGAGGGTCCAGAGGAGTTTCACGCGAATGATCTCAGGAAAGAAAAGGTTAACGTATGAGGAGTGTTTGATGTCTCTGGGCCTGTCTGGGGTTCAGAAGGATGAGGGGGGATCTCATTTAAACCTACCGGATACTGAAAGGCCTGGATAGTAGGAACACCTTCCATCAGTACGAGAGTCTAGGATCCGAGAGCACAGCCTCAGAATAAAGGGACGTCCCTTTAGAACTGAGATGAGGAGGAATTTCTTCAGCTAAAGTGTGGTGAATCTGTGGAATTTGTTGCTACAGGGGGCTGTGAAGGCCAAGTCATTGGGTGATTTAAGGCAGAGATTGACAGGTTCTTGATTGGTCAGCGGGTTAAGGGTTACAGGGAGAAGGCAGGAGAATGGGGTTAAAAAAATCAGCCATGATTGAATGGCAGAGCAGACTCGATGGGCCAACTGGCCTAATTCTGCTCCTATGGCTTATGATATTAACCAATAAAATTCAGTAAATGATTTAGGAGAACCTTTTGTACTCCAGGGGACATGGAACTGGCGTGGATGTTTGAACTGGCATTGAGGAGGAGGTGACCATAGAGGGCTGCGCGGAGAGCATTAGATGAGAGGGCTGGGGAGCTAGCTCCAGCTGTTTCTGCCCAGTTGCTGGAGGCAGAATATTCCCCTGACTTCGCAAGGCACACATAATCTCTCTGCAGCTGCAGGATACCCTGACATCATATTTTCATTCACGTAAACAAATCCCAATGGAGACATGATCCAAGTGTGTAAAAATACCGGTGAGATTGCGGGGATCTGCACAGTGAGCAGCGAGCAAGGCTGTCTGAAAATGGAACAAACACATGCGGAATGTCGGGAACCTCTGATTCCAACCGTCCCGACAGAGACGAGAGCAAATTATCCAGTCACCGAGCTGTTTGGTGTTTGTGGGATCTTGCTGTGCTCAGATCTACTGCTGGATTGCTAATATGAAAACAGGAAATGCTGGAAACACTCAGCAGGTCAGACAGCATCTGTGGAGAGAGGAGCAGTTAACATTCAGGGCAAAGACCCTTCATCAGAATCTGCAGTATTTTTTTTATTTTATTGGCCATTGTGCGGGTACTTCCTTGGAGATTTCTGAAGCTATATAAATGCAAATTCTTTTTTTTAAATACATGGCAGGTGTTTTGTTGGCTGTTAGTTATTTGGGGATGGGTCCCAGTACCACAGTTAAAGATAATTAAATGCCATTGTCATAGGTTTCACACAGAGGGTGGTGGGTATTTGGACAGGTACATGGGTAGGAAAGGTTTAGAAGGATACGGGCCAAATGCAAGCAAATGGGAGTAGCTCGGAAAGACATTGTGGTCAGCATGGGTGAGTCGGGCCGAAGGGCCTGTTTCCGTGCTGTGTGACTCCATGACTCTATGAATCTATGAATAGAAACTTGTCAGCAAAACATGGTCAACTCTTCTCATCTGGAGTTACCTGGACTCCTGACAGCTTCTTATTGCTGTAATATTCCCTCACATCTGAGCTTGTGTGCGGAAAGCATCTTGTTAAAATGTTATCTAAAAACCTTTCAGGAAGGCATAGAGCCACAGCTAGCAGGGTTTATTATAGAGGGATGGTGGTACACTGGTAGAGCTGCTGCCTCACAGCTCCAGAGACCCGGGTTCAATCCCGACCTCCGGTACTGTCTGTGTGGAGTTTGCACGTTCTCTCTTTGACTGCGTGGGGCAGGTTTCTGTGCTGCACAGCTCTATAGCTCCAGGGAAGGCAGAGAACTTGCGCTGTCGCAGGGTTGTGAAGATCCAGAGGCTGGTGTGGAACTCGGCAAATCGTCTCGCTCGATCAGATCAGCGGCAAGACTGTTCTTGTATTATATCGGTCTTAACGTGTGAGGAGCGTTTGATGTCTCTGAGCCTGTAGTCAACGGAGATCAAGGATGGGGGCGGGATCTCATTGAAACCTACAGAACACTAAAAGACCTGGATATAGTGGACATGGAAAGGATGTTTCCATCAGTGGGAGAGTTCAGGATCCGAGGGCACAGCCTCAGAATAGAGGGACGTCTGCTTAGAACTGAGACCTCTTCAGCCGGAGGGCGGTGAATCTGTGGAATTCATTGCCACAGAGGACTGTGGAGGCCAGGTCATTGGGTGTATTTAAAGCAGAGATTGACAGGTTCTTGATTGGTGAGGGGGTTAAGGGTTATGGGAAGAAGGTGGGAGAATGGGTTTGAATAAAAAATCAGCCATGATTGAATGGCGGAGCAGACTCGTATTGTACTCTCCCCCCACCCTGTATTCATGAATGTATGAGTACATTCATGCACAGTACTGTAGCATAGCGGTTAGTGTAAGTCGGGTGCTCCGGTTTTCTCCCACATTCCAAAGATGTACAGGTTAGGAGCTGTGAGCATGCTATGTTGGAGCCAGAAGCATGGCAACACTTGCAGGATGCCCCCAGCACATTCTCAGCAACGCAAAAAGAAGTATTTCACTGTGTATTTTGATGTACATGTGACTAATAAATAAATATCTTGTCTTATATCGGAACATACAATTATAAGGTTTAAAAACCATTTGGAGAGGTACATGGATAGGGAAGATTTAGAGGGATAGGGGCCAAACACAGGCAAAAGGGACTAGCTCAGGTAGGCACCTTGGTTGGCAGGGACGAGATGGGCTGAAGGGCCTGTTTCCTGGCTGTATAGCTCTGTGACTCTATGACTATACCCCTCTTCCAATCCTTTCCCACCCATCTCAAAGCCAAATTTGCAAAGAGCACCACGGAAATATTGTCGAGATGATCTTTGCAAAGTGTTGATTGTGCTGAGAGACAGCCTTTCCAAACAACTCTCTCTGCATTCGCTTCCGACTGAGTGATGAGCTGTTTGAATAGCAACATCTGTGGGTGCTGGCCTTGAATAGCAGGTGACACTGACAGGCACTCTTTCCTTCGGCAGACGCTGATGATGGACGGTCTTTTTAACACAGTTGGTGCTGTTGAGTGACCAACTCTTACCTCCCAACACCCATCCCTTCAACAGCCCCCAGCATATTCCTTCCTCTGTAGGTGTTGCTAGGAGATGGCCACCTGTTGGGATACAGGAAACAGGTGTGCTCCCTTTCAACTCTCTGAAAAGGAGTGCCTGCCGGCTCAAGAGACCCAGGTTCGATCTTGACCTCTGGTTCAGTCTGTGTGGAGTTTGCACATTCTCCATGTGACTAATCTTAACATAGTTTTAGAATCTCTTAGAGAAGATAAGATATCTTTATTAGTTACATGTACATCGAAACACACAGTGAAATGCACCTTTTGCATAGAGTGTTCTGGGGGCAGCCCGCAAGTGTCGCCACGCTTCCGGCGCCAACATAGCATGCCCACAACTTCCTAACCCGTACATAGAAACATAGAAAAACTACAGGGCAATTCAGGCCCTTCGGCCCACAAAGCTGTGCCGAACATGTCCCTAACCTAGAAATTACTAGGCTTACCCATAGCCCTCTATTTTACTCAGCTCCATGTACCTATCTAACAGTCTCTTGAAAGACCCTATCGTATCAGCCTCCACCACCGTTTCCGGCAGCCCGTTCCACGCACTCACCACTCTCTGAATAAAAAACTTACCCCTGACATCTCCTCTATATCTACTCCCCAGCACCTTAAACCTATGTCCTCTTGTGGCCACCAATTCAGCCCTGGGGAAAAGCCTCTGACTATCTACCCTATCAATACCTCTCATCATCTTATACACCTCTATCAGGTCCCCCCTCATCCTCCGTCTCTCCAAGGAGAAAAGGCCGAGTTCCCTCAACCTGCTTTCATAAGGCATGCTCCGCATTCCAGGCAGCATCCTTGTAAATCTCCTCTGCACCCTCTCTATGGCTTCCACATCTTTCCTGTAGTGAGGCGACCAGAATTGAGCACAGTACTCCAAGTGGGGTCTGACCAGGGTCCTATATAGCTGCAACAATACCTCCTGGCTCCTAAATTCAATTCCCCGATTGATGAAGGACAATACACCATAGGCCTTCTTAACTACAGAGTCAACCTGTGCAGCCGCGTTAAGCGTCCTATGGACTTGGACCCCAAGATCCCTCTGATCCTCCACACTGCCCAGAGTCCTACCATTAATACTATATTCCGCCAACATATTTGACCTACCATCTTTGGAATGTGGGAGGAAACCGGAGCGCCGGGAGGTAACCCGCGCAGACACGGGGAGAACGTACAAACTCCTTACAGACAGTGGCCGGAATTGAACCCGGGTCGCTGGTGCTGTAATAACGTTACGCTAACTGCTACACTACCGTGCCTGCCCCCTTCTCCTTTATCTTTTCTGTCAAGTATATCTCCCATTTTGCCCTCCTGATTTCCTTCTTAAGTGAACTCCTACATCCCTTACACTCAGGGGACTCGCTTGATCCCAGCTGCCTGTACCTGACATATGCCATCTTCTTTTTCCTGACCAGAGCTTCTGTATCCCTCATCAGCCAGGGTTCTCTAATCCTGCCAGTTTTGCCTTTCACTCAAACAGGAACATGTTGGCCAATTAACAGAAGGCAATTAGCCTACCAATGGGCACGTCTTTGGGAGGTGGGGGAAACCGGAGCACCCGGGGGAAACCCATGGGGGTCACAGGGAGAAGGTGTAAACTCCACACAGACAGCGCCGGAGGTCAGGATCAAGCCCGGGTCTCTGGCTCTGTGAGGCAGCAGATCTATTCACTGCGCCACTCAGTGAGTGAACGGAATGGGTGTATTTTACCTGGATTATGCAGTCTTGTTTACGTTGTATTGATCCCTATTTTATCCTGACTAATTCAATTGATTTTTTTTTAGTTCTGCTGCTTCTATTAATATCTTCTCATCTGCAGTCACTCACTCACATGTGCCTCATGTCAACAGGATGGGCTTTGCGGCTTAGAGCTAAGATTATAATCTTTCTGGTGAAGCGGTGAACACCAGTATTCAGTTACAGGTCAATTTCATGTTGTATACTATTGATTGGAGTTAAGTGTGTACAGGCCTATTTATGAAGATTGCATGGCACAAAATACGCCATTCGGCCCAAAACTATCCATTTTGGCATTTAAGAGTGCTCTTCTCATCTTTTCTCAGCTAGTTCCTTCAGTGTTACCCTTCTGGTACAGGAGCCTGAAGCCCCACACTCAACGATTTAGGAACAGCTTCTTCCCCTCGGCTGTCAGATTTCTGAACGGTCCATGAACCCATGAACATTACCGCGTTATTCCTTTCTTTTGCACTATTTATTTATTACCGTAATTTATACTAATTTTATGCCTTTGCACTGTACTGCTGCTGCAAAACAAATTTCACATCATATAAGTTGTGATAATAAATCTGATTCTAATTTCTGCTTCTGTTTGCTCAGCCTGTCCTGACACATACCTCTCCCGTTCACCTCAACCCCTCACTGAGGGAGTGAGTCCCACATTACCACTGCTCTTTGGGTAGAGGGGTTTTTCCTGAGCTCCCCATGGTGACTCTCTTGAACTGACGGCCTCTGGTTCTGCTCTGCCCCAGGAGTGGAAACTTTCTCCTTGCATCCACTTCATCAAAACCCTTCACCTTTTAGAGGTGTTTCCCCTCAGCTTTCTGTGCGCAAGGGGAAAGAGACCCGGTCTGTCCATCCTTTACTGATGCACTTGGAGTACTGTGTTCAGTTCTAGTCTCCAGGAAGGATGTGGGAGAATGCAGAGGAGATTCACCAAGATGTTACCTGGATTGGAGGGCTTTAGTTATGGGAAGAGATTAGATAGGCTAGGAGAGGCTGGACAAACGTGGATTGTTATCTCTGGAGTGAAGGAGGTCGAGGGGCCACCTGACTGAGGTATGTAAGATTATGAGAAGCATAGACAGGGTAGGTAGTCACTTTCCCATGGTAGGGTGTCACAAGCAAAAGGCCTAGTTTTAAAGTGAGGAGAAAGAGTTGTAAAGGGGATCTGAGGGGTAAGTTTTTTTACCCGGAGAGCGCTTGATATCTGGAACTTGTTGCCAGAGGAGGGGGTGGAATCAGATACACTTATTATGTTTAAGAGGCATTCAGACAGACACTTAAGCAGGCAAGGTATGGAAGGTTGGCGCCGGAAATGTGGCGACACTTGTGGGCTGTCCCCAGAACACTCTACGCAAAAGATGTAGTTCACTGTGTGTTTCGATGTATATGTGACTGATAAAGAGATCTTATCGATCTGATATGACCTAATGTGGACAAATGGAACCACTGTGGATGGACAAAAAGGTCAGCATGGACATGGTGGGTTGAAGGGCCTGTTCCTGTGCTGTATGACTCTAGGACTCTATGACATGCATGCCTCATATTCTGGTAACATCCTTGTGAACCTTCTCTGCACTGTGGCCTGTGTCTCTGTACCTTTTATACAATATAATGATGGTACTCCAAATGTGTGCGGTCCAACGAAAGGATAGAGAGGTCTAGTGTTACATCTACCTTTCAGTAGTCACAGAGCCATACAGCACAGAAACAGGCCCTTAGCCCACTGAGTCACACCGACCACCAAAAACCCAGGTACACTGATCCCACGTTATTCTCCCCACATTCGCATCAACTCCCCCATATTCTACCACTCACCTACACACTCGGAGTAATTTACAGCAGCCAGTTAACCCACCAACCCACACGTCTTTGGGATGTGGGAGGGAAATCGGAGCACCCGGTGGAAACCCACACGGTCACAGGGAGAACATGCAAACTCCACACAGACAGCAGCAGATGTCAGGATCGAACGTGGGTCACTGGAATTGTGAGGCAGTGGCTCTACTGTCTTCAGCACTGTCCTTCGATAATTAACCCTGACCTCCGGTGCTCTTTTATTTTATGGCTTAACCAAGCTGTGGTAGGACCTTTAGTAACTGCTGTGTTTGCACTCTGGGATTGCCTTGTTTCACTACCCCACCCAGATCCCTCCTTCCACCTACCAGAACATAGTACCTCACACATAGAGTCTCATCTGCCAGTTACTTACCCGTTCCGAAAAGCTACTAATGAACTCTTGTAAGTTGTTGCTATCCTCAGTCCTGAGCATCCACACCCCTCATGATAAAGAGGTTTGCAGATGAATCCGGTCTGACTCTTCAGTGTCCTACTGAGGCGGTACTGCACTGTTGGAGGTACAATGTTGGAACTGGAATTGGTTTATTATTGTCACAATGTACCAAGAAACATGAAAAGCTTTTGTTTGCGTGCCATCCAGACAGATCATTCCATACATAAGTACGTCGAGGTAGTACAAAAGGAAAACAGAATGCAGAACATAGTGTTACAGTTACAGAGAAAGTGCAGTGCAGGTAGACAGATAAAGTGCAAAGGCCACAATGGCGTAGACTGGGAGATCAGGAGTTCATCTTTTAGCGTATGAGAGGTCTGTTCAAAAGTCTGACAACAGTGGGTTATCCTTGACCCTGGTGGTACGTGTTCTCAAGCTTTTGTATCTTCTGCCCGATGGGAGGGGGTTAGAAGAGAGAATATCCAACATGGATGGGGCCTTTGATTATGTTGGTGGCTTTCCCAAGGCAGTAGGTGAAGGGCAGAATCAATGGAGGGGAGGCTGGTTTGCATGATGGATTGGGCTGTGTTCACAACTCTCTGCAATTCTTTGTGGTTTTGGGCAGAGCAGTTGCCGTGTCAAGCTGTGATGCCATCTGGAAAAGACTTCACTGTAATAGGTGAAGAGGGGTGTGGATATTTAACCAACATTCCTCTCTCGAGCACAAACACATCCCCTGGTCTTGGCTTGTTTGTTGTTCCCAAACTTGCTGCACACAGTAGATGTTCTACAAAACAACACACACTTCGAAATCAATAACTGCTTGTGTCAGAATATCCTGAGGGCCATAGAAACATGATTTCTTCCTTGCGAATCATTCAAAGTTCACTGCCCAGCTCATTATTTACAATTTATTGCGTTCCCTTGGCTGTGATTTAGTTGTTGTAACACCCAGTGCTATCTTGGTTGAAGCAATCAACACCTTTTCTGCCAATTAGTAATGGTCTGGGATTCAGCTCTTTTATCTGTTACGTAATGCCAGCTGAGCACTGGGTATCAAGGGATGTGGAGGAGTGGATGTTCAGGTTCGTCAGGACCTTGTTGGAAATGACGCAATGACCTCTGTGAGGTGAAGGACGTGCTCCATTCTCCACCTCTCCCTTCAGTTTTGGTGCAGTTGAATATATGAACTGTGTGCTTAGCATGTTTAACATATTTATTACAACACAGAAGGAGGCAATTCAGCCCATTGGGTCCATGCCAGCCCCCAGCAGAGCAATCCCATCAGTCCCATCACCCCTTGTCTTATTCCCCTGTACAGGACCTCCCCGGGTCACGGAGACTCAACTTGGTAAATTGGTTTATTATTGTCACACGTACCGAGGTATGGTGAAAAACTTGTCTTGTACACCGTTCATACAGATCATTTCATTACACAGCGCATTGAGGTTGTACAAGGGAAAACAATAACAGAATGCAGAATAAAGTGTTACAGTTACAGAGAAAGTGCAGTGCAGGCAGACAATAAGGTGCAAGGGCCATGATGAGGTAGATTGTGAGGTCAAGAGTCCATCTTATCGTACTAGGGGACCGTTCAATACTCTTATAACAGCGGGATAGAAGCTGTCCTTGAGCCTGGTGGTACGTGCTTTCAGCCTTTTGTATCTTCTGCCCGACGGCAGGGGGGAGAAGAGAGAATGTCCGGGGTGGGTGGGGTCTTTGATTATGTTGGCTGCTTTACCGAAGCACAGGAAGTGTAGACAAGAGTCAATGGAGGGGAGGCTGGTTTCCGTGATACACTGAGCTGTGTCCACAACTCTCCGCAGTTTCTTGCGGTCACAGGCAAAGCAGTTGCCGTACCAAGCCGACTTACGGACAGCCTGTAAATACGACTGAGCGTTTGGGAGACCGGCGGGATGGATGGGGACGGATTCACCAGCTGCTGCGGGGCTGCAGGCATCTTCTGCCGGCTGGGAACGGGGCATTTCCCCGTGCCTTCCCTCCCCACTCTCCCCGAGCTGCAACATTCAGGGGCTGGGTGGAGCCGAGCAGAGCTGGGAGTTATGAGCGGACTCACCCACTGAGGCCGGCTGGCGGCCGCTCTTCCCGCGCCTGCTCGCTCTCCCGTCACGGCTGTCCCTGTGACCCGCTCCCACACACGGTTCCTGTCCGCCTCCGACTTACAAACATTTCGGGTAACGAGCAGTCCTCAGGAGCAGAGCCCTGTTGTAACCCGGTGACTGCCTGTACCACTACAACTTAGTCTCACTCTCACCAGTTCTCCCCTCCGACTCCTTTGCCATTAACCCACACTTGGGACAATTTACAGCGGCCAATTAACCTACCAGAAGGAAACTGGAGCACCTGGAGGAAATCCCTGTGATCGCAGGGAGAATGTGCAACCTCCTCACAGACAGCACCCGAGGTCAGGATTGAACCCAAGCTGTCAGCCAGTTGTATGAACCATTGCACTGCTACATCGTTGTCGACAAGCAAGGCTTTCTTTGTGCAACATTTTAACAAAAGGGTTAACCTAAGTCCAAAAGGTTTATTTTGATTAGGTGGTTGTCTAGGGAGTGGGAAGCATAGAGTATTGGTTTATTGTTGTCACTTGTACAGGGGTACAGTGAAAAACTTGTCTTACATACCATTCGTACAGATCAATTCATTACACAGTACTTTGAAGTAGTACAGGGTAAAACAGTAACAGAATACAGAGTAAAGTGTCACAGCTACAGAGAAGTGCAGTGCAGGTAGACAATAAGGTTCAAGGTCATAACAAGGTAGATTGTGAGGTCAAGAGTCCATCTTATCGTATATTCAATACCGTGGGATAGAAGCTGTCCTTGGTAACGAGCAGTCCTCAGCAGCAGAGCCCTGTCGTAACCCAGGGACTGCCTGTACTGGTGGTATGTGCCCTCAGGCTCCTGCCTGATGGGAGAGGGGAGAAGAGAGAATGACCCGGGTGGGTGGGGTCTTTGATTATAATATGGATATGGAATTAATGCTGCCAAGTGGGGTGAGTACAGATAGCTGTGACATCAGCATAGACATGGTGGGCTGAAGGGCTTGTTTCTATGCTGTACAACTGTATGACACAGGCGTACAGTTCTAGTCACCACATTTGCATTAGAGAGGGTACAGAGGAGATGATTTACAAAAGCTGGAGTTGCAAGCCTGCTTAGATCACTCCAACTTGTACTGTTGTAGGCTGGAATGAAAGAAAGATCAAGAGAAACATTTACTTTTATGTTATAATCAGTAGTTGGGGGAATAACGTAGATGTTTCAAGGGAATGTTGGATAAACACGAGGAAGAAACAAATGAAATCATATTCACAGATTCATCAAACGTTTACAACACAGGTGCACAGTGTGTCTGTGAGGTTAGCAAAGCTTGGTCTCACCATCCCTCACCATGTCTGTAGCCCTGCAGGTCATGGCTCTTCAACTTCACACCCAAGGACATAGAACACAGAACAGTACAGCACAGGAGCAGGCCCTTCAGCCCATCATGTCTGTGCTGAACACGATACTGAATTAAACTAAATTTCTTCTGCCTGCACATGATCCACATCCCTCCATTCCCTGCACATTCATGTGTCTAAAAGCCTCTTGAACACCAGTATCGTATCTGCCTCCACCACCACCCCTGGCAGTGTGTTCCATGCACCCAATACTCTCTGTGTAAAAAAAACTTGCCCCACACATCTCCTTTAAACTTTACCCAGCTCACCTTAAATGAGCGTCCTCAAGTGTTTGAGATTTTTACGCCAGGAAAGAGACTTTTATTACCTACCCATCTATGTCTCTCATAATGTTATGAACTTCTACCAGGTCTCCCCTCAGCCTTCAATGGTCCAGAGAAAACAACCCAAGTTTGTCCAACCTCTCCTCATAGCACACGCCCTCTAATCCAGGCAGCATCCTGGTGAACCTGCTGGGGGAACTCAGCGGGTCATGCAGCATCTGTCCAGGGTTTCGACCCGAAACGTCGACAATTCCTTTCCCCCCACAGATGCTGCTCGACCTGCTGAGTTCCTCCAGAAGATTCTTTGTTGCTCCAGATTCCAGCATCTGCAGCCTCCTGTGTTTCCATCCCGGTGAACCTCCTGCATCCTCTCCAAAGCATCCGCTTTGTAATGGGGCGACCAGAAATGCACTCAATGTGGGGAGGGTTTCTGCCTTTCAGACAGTGAGTTCCGGACCCCCACCACTCAGTTCTGGTCGCCTCACTACAGGAAGGATGTGGAAGCCATAGAAAGGGTGCAGAAGAGATTTACAAGGATGTCGCCTGGATTGGGGAGCATGCCTTATGAAAACAGGCTGAGGGAACTTGGCCTTTTCTCCTTGGAGCAACGGAGGATGAGGGGTGACCTGATAGAGGTGTATAAGATGATGAGAGGTATTGATCATGTGGACAGTCAGGGGCTTTTTCCCAGGGCTGAAATGGTTGCCATAAGAGGACATGGGTTTAAGGTGCTGCGGAGTAGATATAGAGGAGATGTCAGGGGTGAGTTTTTTACTCAGAGAGTGGTGAGTGGGTGGAATGGGCTGCTGGCAACGGTGGTGGAGGCGGATACGATAGGGTCCTTCAAGAGACTTTTGGATAGGTACATGGAGCTTAGAAAAATAGAGGGCTATGGGTAAGCCTAGTAATTTCTAAGGTAGGGACATGTTCGGCACAGCTTTGTGGGCCGAAGGGCCTTAATTGTGCTGTAGGTTTTCTATGTTCTATGTATGGTCTAAGGGGTGAGAGATTGCAGGGATCTGCGTGAGCCAGTTCATGATTCACAAAAGACTAGTGTGCGGGTGCTGCAAGTAATTAAGAAAGCTCACAGAATGTCATTTATTGCTGGGGGAATTGAATTCAAATGTAGGGAGGTTATGTTTCAGTTGTAGAGGGAATTTGTGGGACCACACCTGGAGTGTTGTGCACAGTATTGGTCTCCTTGTTTAAGGAAGGATGTCAATGCATTGGGTTTATCTGAGTAGGATGGGCAGGTTGCCTTATGAGCAAAGACTGGGCAGGGTAGGGTTGCTGGAGTTTAGAAGCAGGAGAGGGGACAATTTGAAGCATTTAAGATTCTGAAGGATTTTGACAGGGTGGAGGTGGAGAGAATCTAGGATTCGGGGGTCACTGTTTAAAAGGAAGTGAAGATAAGCTAACTGGCCTGCTATAAGGAGAGTGGGGATTCTGCTGGAGCTATATACAACACTTGTTAAACTGCAGCCTGATCTTCTCTTAACAAATCCAGGGTAGGAGGGGAGTAATACACAGACACTGACAGGGATCAGGTGGCTGGCTTTTATGAGGTATTTTATCAACTGGTTTTTGAAACATCGTGTACACATACTACCTTCCTCACCTTTCTCTGCACTGCGTCAAAGAACTCTGTTTAAAACATTGAACGGTACAGCACAGAACAAGCCCTTCGGTCCACAATGTTGTGCCGACATAGCTAATCTCTCCTACCTACAGAATGCCCACATCCCTCCATTTTCCTCTCATTCATGTGCCCATCCAAGCCCCTCTTAAAAGCCCCCAATGAATTTGCCTCCACCACCCTATCAGGCAACTCATTCCAGGCATCCAGCACTCTCTGAGTTAAAAACGTACCCCTCACGTCTGTTCTGAACCTACCCCTTCTCACCTTAAATGCATGCCCTCTGGTATTGGATCGCTCAATAGTGAGATATATTTTCCCTTTCAAAAAAAAATTCTGGGCCAGCTGTCCCTAATGAAGCCAAGCTTCTCCCTGTTAGTATTTCCTTTACCTCGACAAAGTTCCTTCATGCTTTCCCACTGCTGATATTTGGTTGATTGCCACGTTATCCAATTCCCCACCTCTCCACTGCTTGGTGTAACATTGCCACTTCCCTCACACTACCACAGAATCCGAAGAAACAGAAACTGCTGGAAACACTCAGCAGGTCAGGCAGCGTCTGTGGAGAGAGAAACAGTCAACGGTTCAGGTCATCTATGGATTTACTGAGGACTGGCAAAGTCTGGGTGGATCTTGCTGCTATCGCAACCCTGACCTTCCAGCAACAGGGACACATCGTCCACACTGGGTGACGATAACTTTTGAGTGATTTTGTTCCCCTTTTGTGTATGGTTCCAGCCAAACATCTCCAGCATCCCCCCGGTTCTGCTTCCACAAATGAGGTCATCCTCATCTCTTGGGCTCTCACGTGCAAAATACTCACCGGAACTTCATCTCACTCCCTGTTCTGCTTTCCAGTACTCGAGCAGTGCTACTAGTCCTTCAAGTGTTTAATTTTTATCTTGAAAAGAATTATCAGATTGAGCAGCCCTCAAGGATTAATGAAGGGAAAGTCACAAGTAATTAATCTGCGAGAGTTCCTTGAGGAGGTGCCCAGTGGAGTAGATGAGGGGGAACCAGTGGAGGTGGTGTCGTTGGATTTTCAGAAGGTATTCGATGTGGCCCCACAGTTAGAGCACATGGAACTGGGTTTGTATAGTGACGTGGGCTGCATATTGGTTATTGGACAGAAAGCAAAGAGAGAGAAAGAAATGGAGCTCTCTCAGGTTGGGTACCACAGGTATCAGTGCTTGAACAATATAGAACATAGAACAGTACAGTACAGGAACAGGCCCTTTGGCCCACAATGTTGTGCTGAACTAATGAAACTAGTAATTAAACACCTAACTAAACTAATCCCTTCTGCCTGCACAATGTCCATAACCCTCCATTCTCTGCACATTCATGTGCCTATCTAAGAGGGCAGGCACGGTAGTGTAGTGGGTAGCATAACGCTTCACAGCGCCAGCGACCCGGGTTCAATTCCGGCCACTGTCTGTAAGGAGTTTGTACATTCTCCCCATGTCTGCGTGGGTTTCCTCCGGGTGCTCCGGTTTCCTCCCACGTTCCAAAGACGTACAGGCCTGCTATGTTGGCGCCGGAAGCGTGGCGACACTTGCGGGCTTCCCCCAGAACACTCTACGCAAAAGGTGCATTTCACTGTGTGTTTTGATGTACATGCGACTAATAAAGGTATCTGATCTGATCTATCGTATCTGCCTCCACCACCACCCCTGGCAGCGCATTCCAGGCACCTACCACTCTCTGTGTAAAAAAAACTAACCCCGCACATCTCCTTTGAACTTACCCCCCTCACCTTAAATGCATGCCCTCTAGTTTAAACATTTCAACCCTGGGATAAAGAGGGTCCCAGATAATCACAATCTGTGTGGCTGACGGGCCAACTGTCATAGTTCGCAGTTCGCTGATGATAATAGACCCAGTGGAACAGTGATTGGACAGGAGGTTACAGAGGATTCAGGAGGATATCTACAAGCTGAGAGAGTGGGTGGGAGCATGGCTGGTGGAATGTGGCAAAACGTGAGGTTATCTACATTGGTGAACGAAACAGAAACCAGAGTATTTGTTAAACAGTGAGAGATTGGGTAGTGTTGATGAGCAAAGGGACCTGAATGTGCTTGTATACAATTCAATGAAGGCCAAGGTGCAGGAGCAGTAAGTAATTGGGAAGGTAAATAATATGTTGGTCTTTAGTTAAGCACGGGAGGAAGGAAATCTCATTGCAGTGATATAGGGCCTTGGTGAGACCTCACTTAGAGTATTCAGTACAGTTTTGGTCTCCTCACTCAATAGCAATGTATTGCCACAGAGGGAGTGCAATGGAGGTTCACCAGCCCGGTTCCTGGGATGTCAGTCTCGACGTTTGAGGAGACGGGGACTTTATTCTCCAGAGGTTAGAGGGATGAGGGGGGATCTCATCGAAACTTGCAAAGGTGTAATGTGGGGATGGGCCGGTGGGGAGAAGGTGGGGGGGGAGCAATTAGGGTGGGAGAGGCCTGTGTGTGGCAGTGGAGGAGAGGTCTGTGGGCAAAAGCGTGTGGGTGGGGCCTTAGGAACAGTTTCACATATTTGGGAGCCATTAGGATGGCATCAGACTGAAGAGGTTTGGAAGAGAGAGGGGAGAGTGGAACTAGCTGGCAGGGTATCAAAGGGTGAGGGGAAGAGGATGAAGGAGAGAATAGAAGCAGGTTTGGGTATAGTTGGTGGAACGTTAAAGAGTGAGGGGAGAGATTGGACAAGGCAGGGTATTAATGGTTCTGGAAACTGAGGAGAAACTGGAATTAGGCAGTGGGATAATAAAGGGACAGGGACTAGACAGTGGAGGATTGCAACCAAACTGAAGAAGCCTCGATTGAATGAAATGAGGAACCACTTCCTCATTGAAGGATGCCACAGAGGTACACTAGTTCGTGCTGCTGCCTCACAGCTCCAGAAACCCAGGTTCAATCCTGACCTTGGGTGCTGTGTGCGCGGAGTTTGCACGTTCTCCCTGTGACTGCATGGGTTTCCTCCGAATTGGTGGGTTAATTGGCTGCAGTGCAGATTATTGGCAAAAGGAATCAAAGGAGAAAAGACAGGCATGAGACAGAGAATAAGAAGTGCAGGGGGAGATGGGACTGATTGATTGCTCCGCTGGGAGTGGCATGGACATGATGGGCCAAATAGCCTCCTTCCAGTTGTTGTGTATAATATGGACAACTGAACAGCCTTGGAGGACATTCTCGTGATCTACGTTGAGAACATTGTGGTCAAGATGGGGCTAAAGGAAGGGGAAATGGCAACCTCTGTCCCTAATTGGTCAGGAAGATCCCAATTTCAAAGGATTCTCATTGACAGTGGGGCAGCATTTCATTGGGTTGTTGGTGCTGGTGGGGTGGAGGGTACCAGCGGCCGCCAAGCAGTGGCAGGGAGCTGAAGCGGTCCCAGGGATGGAGACCACAACGTCTGCCATCCATTGCAGCTTGAGCCTTGGCTGGCTCTCTGAGTGAGCGCCTCGTTGGATGAGGAGCTTGCAGTGTCAGGCTGACCAAGTGGTGGGAGCTCTCGTACTGCCCGAACTACAGGGGCATCCATCACTTACCAGCAGCACGGGGAACCTTGCCCTGAGAACCAGCCCCAAACCCCTGGCTTAAACATCAGTTCAAGAACAAAACTCGTGTCTGCAAAGGGAAAATATGATGAGATGTGGTGTAGAGCCAGGTGAATCCTAGACTGTGAACTACCTCTGGGTGGCAGCTGGTAGAACCACTGCCTCACAGCTCCAGAGAACCGGGTTCAACCCTGACCTCTGGTGCTGTGCGTGTGTGGAGTTTGCACGTTCACCCCATGACCGCGTGGATTTCCTCCCACGTCCCAAAGATGAGCGAAGTGTAATTGTAATTGGTTTATCATTGTCACATGTACCGAGGTAGAGTGAAAAACTTGGTTTTGCATGCCATCCTTACAGATCATTTCATCACATAAGTACATCGAGTTAATACAAGGGAAAACAATAACAGAATGCAGAATAAAATGTTACACTTAACTGGTCCCTGTAAATTGCCCCTAATGTGTAGATGAGTAGTTGATGGGAATGTGGGGAGGATAAAATGAGATTAATGTAGAATTAACATAAATGATATTCGGTGCAGACTGAGAGGACCAAAGTGCCTATTTCCATGTTGTATGTCTCTGTGACTCTGGAGACACTGCAGATGGCAGATTCTGGAATCTGGAGCAACACACAAACCTCTGGAGGAACCCAGCAGGTCAAGCGAGCTTCTGGTGGGGCAAAGGAAGGTCGACCTTTCGGGCTGAGACCCTGCACCAGGACGCTTCCTTTCCCCAAACGGATGCTGCTCGACCCGCTGAGTTCCTCCAGCAGATTGTCTCTGACTTTGCCGTAAAAGGCTTGTGGATGGGAACAAATCAGACTCCCTACGTATTCACCGTCCAGGATCATGCTGGTAGAATTCCCCTCTTTATTCCTTTGTACTGCGGTAGTATACACTGCTCTCTCCAACTGTACGCTTTGCCCAACTCCTGTCATGTGTGTTAACAGTTGTGTCAAATTATTTAGCTTTGAGCTATTTAACTGCTTTGGCTACACTGGACAGAAACCACTATAAATGCCAGCAGTAACAAAACTGCTAATTAATAAGCTCACTTCTTAAAAACAAAACTGCTTATTCAACGTTCCCAAGGGCAACTGGAGATCAGCTGTAAATGCCGGTGATATCTGTTTCCTGTGAATGTTTAGGTTATGCACCGTGTGCTGTTCAATGGGATTATCTAATCTATATTCCACGATCTCCTTAATAGCTAAAAAGTCAGCAACTGCTGTTGAGTAATACAGAGTTAAACCGTGGGCAGATAACAAGGGTTCCTTAATGAAAAGTTACTGCGATTGAAATGTTTGACTCTATCCTAAAAGGCTAGGTGGGCAGTGAAGTAACCCAGTGAAAGGGTTAAGTGGTCTTCAAGAAGTGCTGTGCTGAAGTGGCTTTGAGAGACTTTTGGCTGAAGTTTTTGTCATGTTACTGACCTCTCTCCTGATTTTAATTGGCTCAGGGCAGAGTGTGAGCTGTCAGTAAAAATAGACCGACCTTTGCTTTGCTTACATTGTCCCTCGTGTGAGTGTGAATTGTAGAGAGAGGCAGAGAGCAGATGGACTCGGAGCTTTAAACAGCGGGAGACAGCTGTAGAAGGAACACCTTCCTCCCTCCTGCTTCTGTCTCCCTGCTCCCCCCCACTTCATTCCCCACACCCCCCCACCCCCTCACCCACCAGCCACTTTGCACCCTCAAGCACACTCGCTGACTGAGCTGTTATTTTGGAAACTGATGCTTATTCGAAGGGATGCAAGGCTTGAGGAGAGGTGTTTATACTCTGGTTTCTCTCAGCTGAGACAGAACCTCCCATCGTGGATTCTTTATTTACATCACACAACCTCTGAAGTTCTGAATGGCACCGTGGAAGTTTCACAGAGCCTCACACCAGCGCTGTACCGTCTGAGTTTAAAGGCAAATCCTCCTGACTCCCTCTCTTTGAACATCACCTTGCACCCTAAGTTTCCAAACTTGGGCAGCACAGTGCTGCAGCGGGCGGAGCCACTGCCTCAGAGCTCCAGAGACCCAGGTTCGATCCCGACCTCCGGCGCTGTCTGTGTGGAGTTTGCACGTTCTCCCTGTGACCCTGTGGGTTTCTTCTGGGGGTTGTGGTTTCCTCCCACATCCGTGCGGGTTGGTAGGATAATTGGCTGCTGTAAGTCGCCCCTAGTGTGTAGGTCAGGGGTAGAATCTGGGGGGAGTGGGGAGAATAAAATGGGATTGGTACAAGATTGATGGTTGGTGCGGATCCGATGGGCTGAAGGGTCTTTCTGCTGGAGGGTCCATGTTTTGAGGCTGCTAATGTCTAAAACCAGGAGTGCAATTAGAGAAACTTATAGTTGCTGTTCCGTGTCTGTGAGTGGAGAGGTGAAACTGCCCCATGAGGGCAGTGTGGTGAACATAGCAGGTAGATCCACTGCCTCACAGCTCCAGTGACCCGGGTTCAATCCTGACCTCCAGTGCTGTCTGTGTGGAGTTTGCACGTTCTCCCTGTGACTGTGTGGTGCTCTGGTTTCCTCCCACATCCCAAAGACGTGCAGGTTGGTAGGTTGGTTGGTAGGTTAGTTGGTAGGTAGGTAGCTGTAAATTGGCTGCAGTACAGCTTTATGGCAAAAAAATCAAAGGAGAGTTGATGGGCAAATGAGGGAGAATAGGTTGGAGTGGTACATGGAAATAAGGAGAGGAGATGGGACTGATGGAGACTAGAGACAGCCTGTCTTCGATGGGCTGAATGGCCTTCTTCTCTGTTGTAGTAATGGGGCAGGGGATCTCGTTGATGGGGTCTCAGTTACAGACACTGGCAGGAAAACAGGACAGTGGGGCTTGTTCTGATGCCCAGTTGGAGAACCAAGGATCCAGTGCAAAGGAGGAATTAAAAGAGATTAATATTTAATGACCCCGGCAACTGATAAATCCCAAGTCTTGAAAGAGGTGATTGTGGAGACAGTGGATGCTTTGATTATCATTTTCCAAAATTGTATGGACTCCGGAATGGTTCCTGTGGATTGGAGGGTGGCAAATATGCCCCCTCTATTAAAGAGTAAGAGGAACTACCAACTTGTAGCATTGGTGTACAGGGCTGGGGTGAGAGTAGGGATGTCCTACTACAATTATGTACAGATTTGGTGAGACCACACTGAGGGTCCTACATCAATCGTGGAATTGAATTTAGGAGCCGAGAGGTATTGTTGCAGCTATATAGGACCCTGGTCAGACCCCACTTGGAGTACTGTGCTCAGTTCTGGTCGCCTCACTACAGGAAGGATGTGGAAGCCATAGAAAGGGTGCAGAGGAGATTTACAAAGATGTTGCCTGGATTGGGGAGCATGCCTTATGAAAACAGGTTGAGTGAACTCAGCCTTTTCTCCTTGGAGCGACGGAGGATGAGGGGGGACCTGATAGAGGTGTATAAGATGATGAGAGGTATTGATCGTGTGGACAGTCAGAGGCTTTTTCCCAGGGCTGAATTGGTGGCCACAAGAGAACACAGGTTTAAGGTGCTGGGAAATAGGTACAGAGGAGATGTCAGGGGTAAGTTTTTTACTCAGAGAGTGGTGAGTGCGTGGAATGGGCTGCTGGCAACAGTGGTGGAGGCGGATACGATAGTGTCTTTTAAGAGACTGTTGGATAGGTACATGGAGATGAGAAAAATAAGAGGGCTATGGGTAAGCCTAGTAACTTCTAGGGTAGGGACATGTTCGGCACAGCTTTGTGGGCCAAAGGGCCTGAATTGTGCTGAAGGTTTCTATGTTTCTATTATGTACAGTTTTGGCCTCCTTACCTAAAACAATTGGATATACTTGCTACAGAGGGAGTGTGGTGAGGATCATCCAGACTGGGAGGGGGAAAGTTTAAAGGGGATTTCCAAGGGAAGTTTTTTGTACACAGAAAACAGTCGGTGCCTGGAACGCACTACCGGGGTTGGTGGTGGAAGCAGATACAACAGCAACGTCTAAGAGGCATTTAAGTAGGGACATAACAGGCAGGGAATGGAGGGATATAGACCATGTGCAGGCAGATGGGATTAGTTGGATTGGCATCTTGGTAGATACAGATCCCATGGGCCAAAGGGCCTGTTCCTGTGCTGTACTGTTGTATGTTCCATGGCAGATCCAGAATAATGTGGAAAAATATGAGGTTATCCACGTTGACTGAAGAAAGAGAAATGTCGAGAGATTGAGTAGTGTTGACGTTCAAAGAGACCTTGGCATCCTTGTACACAAGTCACTGAACGTTAACACGCAGTTGCAGCAGGCACACAGAAGGCAAATGGTGTGCTGCCCTTTATTGCAAGGGGTTTGTGTTCACAAGTAGGGGTGAAGTGGACTGGTTCGCCGGAGTGGTTCCTGGGATGGCGAGACTGTTATATGAGATCGACGGTGAGACTGAGTAGGTCAGATCCTTATTTAGAAGAGTGAGAGGTGACCTCACTGAGACTTGCAGGGCTCAGCAGGCTGGATGCAGGAAGGATGTTTCCCAGGCCTGTGGAGTCTTGAACCCGGGTCAGGTTCAGGATAAGGGGTTGCATTTAGGTCGGAGTGGGGAGAAATTTCTTCACCCAGGGGATGATGATCCTGTGGAATTGTCTACCCCAGAGGCTGTAGAGGCTCAGCCATTTATTCAATATCTTCCATCGGGCAGAAGATACAAAAGCTTGAAAACACGTACCACCAGGCTCAAGGACACCTTCTACCCTGCTGTTATCAGACTCTTGAATGGACCTCTTGTACCATAGAACCATAGAACGGTACAGCACAATACAGGCCCTTCGGCCCACCATGTTGTGCCGACCTTTAAACCTCGCTTAAGACTATCTAACCCCTTCCTCCCACATATCCCTCTATTTTAAATTCCTCCAATTGCTTATCTAACAATCTCTTGAACTTGACCAGAGTACCTGCCTGCACCACCACCCCAGGCAGCGCATTCCATGCCCCAACCACTCTCTGGGTGAAAAGCCTCCCTCTGATATCTCCCTTGAACTTCCCACCCATTACTTTCAAGCCATGCCCTCTTGTATTGAGCATTGGTGCCCTGGGAAAGAGGCGCTGGCTGTCCACTCTATCTATCCCTCTTAATATTTTGTACACCTCTATCATATCTCACCTCATCCTCCTCCTCTCCAAAGAGTAAAGCCCTAGCTCCCTTAGTCTCTCCTCATAATCCATACTCTCCAAACCAGGCACCATTCTGGTAAACCTCCTCTGCACCCTTTCCAACGTTTCCACATCCTTCCTATAATGAGGCGACCAGAACAGAGGGCATAGTACGATAAATTACTTCTGATTTCTCAGTCTACCTCATTATGACCTTGCACCTTATTCTCTGCCTGCACTGCACTTTCTCTGTAACTGTAGCACTTTATTCTGCATTCTGTTTTCCTTTTTACTACCTTGATGGATGGCATGATCTGTCTGAGTGGCATGAAAAACAAATGCTTTTCACTGTATCTCGGTACATGTAACAATAATAAATCAATTACCAATTATCAAGAGATTGATAGATTCCTGCGCACATTAAAGGAATCAAGGAATGTGGGGATAGGGCAGGAATATGGCACTGAGGTCGAAGTCAGCCATGATCCAAGTGAGTGGCAGAGCAAGCTCGAAGGGGCTGACCTGCTCCTATGTCTGATGATGGAGAGCATTTAATTGGCTCTGAAGCACTGTGGGTGCCCTGGGATTCTCAGAGGCTCTTTATAATTACAAGGTGCTTCTTCTTCCTATAATGATCTAAACTGTGGTGTGTGTTATGAAACACTAATCTGTTTGAGGTAAGGTGACTTTGTAAACATTCCAGCTGCATTCTAGTGGCTCATGATGATGTCAAAACTTGTCCGTGCTCTGCAGCTCGTAACATGTTCCAGACCTATCCAGCTGAGTTATATATAAACCATCAAACCTTTATATGTTACAGCTTGTAATACTCAGCAGACTGGTTGTGTGTTCAAAGGCAAGAGCTAGGAGAATAGGCCCTCAACATTCTTAGAGGTCTGTCATGCACACAGTCCTTGCCATGAGTGCATACACCCAACACGTGAAGTTGGAGACAACAGGAGACGGCAGATGCTGGAACCTGGAGCAACAAACAATCTGCTGGAGGAACTCAGGGGCTCGAGCAGCATCTGTGGAGGGGTGGAAACGGAACTGTCGGCGTTTCAGGTTGAACCCCTGCATCGGGACTGGGATTGGCGAGGGGAGACGGCTGGTGTCGAAAGGAGAGGGGGAGGGGTGAGGCAGGAGCCCGAGGCGATTGGTGGACTGAGGAGGGATGTGAGATGACAGGCAGGTAGCGCCCGGTAGGGGAGGGGAGTTGGCAGACAGAGGACGCCTCCTTTACTTATCAGAGTCCAGCACTCATATTCTTGCTTATCTCCCTCCAGCAGCTCTCTCATTCACCCTCCTCCCATCTCACTCTATCTGCCTCTCATTACTTTTCTCTCTCTCTTTCTCTGCCACCATCTATCCCCCACCTATCACTATCTCCCAACTCCCCCCCCCCCCCACCCATCTCCCCTCCAAGTTTTGCATTTTGGGAGGTGAAACGTAAAAGGAAAGTATACAGTAAATGGCAGGACCCTCAGGAGCATTGATGTACAGAGGGATCTTGGGGTGCAAGTCCAGAGCTTCCTGAATGTGGCAACACAAGTAGATAGGGTGGTAAAGAAGGCGTACAGCACGCTTGCCTTCAATGGTTGGGGCATTGAGTATAAGAATCAGGAAGTCATGTTGCAGCTGTATAAAGCTTTGGTTAGGCCACACATGGAGTACTGTGTGTAATTCTGGTCACCCCATTACAGGGAGGATGTGGAGGCTTTGGAGAGGGTGCAGAAGAGGTTCACCAGGATGCTGCCTGGATTGGAGAGTATTAGCTATAAGGAGCTGTTGGACAAACTTGGGTTGTTTTCTCTGGAGTGTCGGAAACTGAGGGGAGACCTGATAGAAGTTTATAAAATTAGGAGAGGCAATGATGTGGTAGACAGTCAGTCTTCTTCCCAGGGTAGAAATGTCAAACACTGGAGGGCATAGATTTAAGATGAGAAGGGGAATGTTTAGAGGAAATTTACAAGGCAATCTGTTGTACACAGAGAGTGGTAGATGCCTGGGACATGCTGCCGGGGAGGCAGTGGAAGCTGACACAATAGGACTGTTTAAGAAGCATTTAGACAGGCACATGAACGGGCAGGAAATGGAGGGATATGGACCATGTACAGGCAGATGGGATTAGTTAGATTGGCATCATGGTCGGCACAGGCATGGTGGGCTGAAGGGCCTGTTCCTGTGCTGTACTGTTCTCTGCTAAAACCCATCTCAGTCTAAATGGGCATCCCCTTATTCTGAGACCATGTCCTCCAGTCTTAGACTCTCCCGAGAGGAGAACATCCTTGCAACATTTACCCTGTCAGCCCCAAAGGAATTTAAATGTTGCAATTAAAGCTTATTTGAAGGGGGTCAATTTCAAACACCAAATCTAAATATAAATAATATAAAAGGTTACATCCACGAACAAATCCTGAACACACAACTTGATTCCCATGGCACACTTATCTCACTAACTCTCCCAGTGTAAATGCATCAATGGTATTTATAAACATCTCTGAATTTGTAGACTCATTGGTGTGTTTGTTGAGTTTGGTTGCTAAGTATGTACAGCTTGCAATCAGGCAGGAGTCACTGCGCTGAGTAACACATCACCAGACACAGTACAGGAAATGCCGGGAACATTCGGCAGCTCGCATGGGGCAGTGTGTTGAGTCACTGCCTCACAGCTCCAGAGACCCGGCTTCGATCCTGACCTCAGGTGCTGTCGGTGTGGAGTTTGTGCGTTCTCCATGTGACTGTGTGGGTGCTCCGGTTTCCTCCCACATCCCACAGACATGCAGGTCAGTGGGTTAATTGGCCACTGTGCGTGGGTGAGTAGTAGAGCCTGGAGGGAGTTAGAGTCATAGACTTGTACAGCACGGAATAAGGCCCTTCAACCCTTACTTGTACATGTCGACCAAGATGTATATTCAAGCTAATCCCATTTCCCAGCACTTGGCCCAAATCCCAAAGACATGCGGGTCAGTAGGTTAATAAACACTTGGGAGTTGATGGGAATGTGGAGAGGAGAAAATGGGGTAGGGTAAGATGAGGGGAAAAATTGAGTGGTTGATGGTCGGTACAGACCTGATGGGCTGAAGGGCCTGCCTCTGTGCTGTATCTTTCTATGACTCTGGGTCATGCGGCATCTGTGGGGATAGAAACAAACAAGAGTTAATGTTTCGGGTCGATGACCTTTCGTCAGAACTGGAAGCTGTAGAGAGATGAGCAGTTTTTTAATAAAATAGGAGGGGAGGGGTTGGTGGGAATTGGGAAGAACAAAAGAGAAATATCTGTGGGTAGATTTTTGGAGCAGTTAAATGGCAAAATGGGCGAAGGAGAAGGTAACAAAGGAACACGCATGAAAACATGGTAAGGACAGCAGTGTTGTAAACAGTTCCAGGATGCCAGGCGCCTAAAGCCTGCTGTGATATAATATTGGAATTGGTTTATTATTGTCACTTGTACCGAGGTACAGTGAAAAACTTGTCTTGCACACCAATCATACAGGTCAATTCATTACACAGTGCAGTTACATTGGGTTAGTACAGAGTGCATTGATGTAGTACAGGTAAAACCAATAACAGTACAGAGTAAAGTATCACAGCTACAGAGAAAGTGCAGTGCAATAAGGTGCCAGGTCACAACAAGGTAGATCATGTGGTCATAGTCAATCTCATTGTATAAGGGAACCGTTCAATGGTCTTATCACAGTGGGGTAGAAGCTGTCCTTAAGTCTGGTGGTACGTGCCCTCAGGCTCCTGTATCTTCTACTCGATGGAAGAGGAGAGAAGAGAGAATGACCCAGGTGAGTGGGGTTTTTGATTATGCTGGCTGCTTCACCAAGACAACGAGAAGTAAAGACAGAGTCCAAGGAGGGGAGGCTGGTGTCCCAGAGTGATTGTGTAGCTTAAAGGATGGTCCTTTTGTACAGAGGGCAACAAAATGACTTAGCAGGTAGTGCTGCTCCCTCACATCTCCATGGACCCGGGTTCAATCCTGATCTCCGGTGCTGTCTGTGTGGAGTTTGCAGGTTCTCCCTGTGACTGGGAAGGAATCCAGTCTCCTCCCAAATCCCAAAGACGTGCGGGTCAGTCAGTTAATTGGCCACTGTAAGTTGACCCTGGTGTGTGGGTGGCAAAAAATATGTTAGAAGGACTAGTGAGAGCAAAAGTGGATCCCCTACAGACAGAGAGGTTAGAATTTATAATGGGGAAGAGGAATTAGACAAATAGTTTGTAATTATCTTCACTGAAGACAAAAATTCTTCCCAGAAATACCGAGAAGCAGGGTTCCAAAGCAAAGGAGGAATTAGTACTAATGATGAACTACAACTTGAGAAGTTAATAAACTGGAAAACAGAAAAATCTCAAGGACTCGATGATCTGCATCCAAGTTTTGAAGGAGGTCGCTGTGTAGTCAAAGTCGAGTCAATTTCAAGTTTAAACCCGTGTCTGCGTGGGTTTCCTCCAGGTGCTCCGGTTTCCTCCCACATTCCAAAGACGTACGGGTTAGGAAGTTTTGGGCAGGCTATGTTGGCACCAGAAGTGTGGCAACACTTGCGGGCTGCCCCCAGAACACTCTATGCAAAAGATGCATTTCACTGTGTGTTTTGATGTACATGTGACTAATAAAGAAATCTTATCTTACCTTATATGCACAAGTACATGTATGCACAAGTGAAATGAAAAACTTACTTGCCAAGCATCACAGGCACATAGCATCAGATAAGCAGAATTCACAAGAAAAACATAAATTAAACATAGATTAAACACAATTTTTACAAGAAAGAACACAGAACAAAGAAGTCCATTTTAGGGCAAAGTGATCAAAGTGGACATAGTGTTGCTAAACTGCAGTGATTAGGGTTGTGCCGGTTGGTTCAAGAACAGAATGGTTGAAGGGAAGTCGCTGTTCCTGAACCTGGTGATGTGGGACTTCAGGCTTCTGTACCTCCTGCCCAATGGGAGCTATGAGAAGATGGCATGGCCCGGATGGTGGGGATCTTTGATGATGGATGTTGCCTTCTTGAGGCAGCGCCTCCTGTAGATACTACTGATGGTGGGGAGGGATGTGCCTATGAGGTATTGAGCAGAGTCCACTACTCTCTGCAGCTTCTTATGTTCCTGTGCATTTTAATTGCCATCCCAGACCGTGATACAACCAGTCAGGACACCTTCAACAGTACATCTGTAGAAGTTTTTAGAATGTTCGGTGACAGGCCAAGCCTCCTTAACCTCCTAATCCTGTAGATAGTGGATGCTCTGGTTGTCGATCTTCCAAAGTTCCACAGATTCTGGAACTGTTCCAATAGATTGGCAGGTAGCTGATGCAATCAAAGCATGTAGGAAAGGAGGAGGAGGAAAAATAGGGAAACACTGACCTGTTAGCCTGGAATCTGTAATGAAGGATGTGACATCAAGAACGACAAAGGAAAATCATGTTTGACCAATCCATTGGAGTTCTTTGAAGATGCTGTATGTCTAGCAGCGAAGATGAGGGGGAACCAGTGGATACGGGATGTTTGGACATTTGGGAGGCTTTTGATAAGGTCCTACACAGGTCAGAATTAGATTTATTATCGCTGACTTATTTGACATGAAATTTGTTGTTTTGCGGCAGCAGTACAGTGCAAAGACATAAAAATTACTATAAGTTACAAAAATAAATAAATAATGCAAAAAAAAGGAATAATGAGGTGTGGTTCATGGGTTTATGGACCGTTCAGAAATCTGATGGCGGAGGTGAAGAAGCTGTTCCTGAATTGTTGAGTGTGGGTCTTCAGGCTCCTGTACCTCCTCCCCGATGGTAGTACTGAGACAAAGTTGCTGAAATTGGTAAATTGGTTCATTATTGTCACATGTACCAAGGTACAATGAAAGACTTGTCTTACATACCGTTCATACAGGTCAATTCATTACACAGTGAATTGAGGTAGTACAAGGGAAAACAATAACAGAATGCAGAATAAAGTGTTACAGTGACAGAGAAAGTGCAGTGCAGGCAGACAGTAAGTTGCAAGGCCATAACGAGGTAGGTTGTGAGGTCAAGAGTCCATCTTATCATACTAGGGGACCATTCAATAGTCATAACTGTGGGATAGAAGCTGTCCTTGAGCCTGGTGGTACGTGCTTTCAGGTTTTTGTATCTACTGCCCAATGGGAGAGGGGAGAAGAGAGAATGTCCGGGATGGGTGGGGTTTCTGATTATGTTGGGTGCTTTACCAAGGCAGTGAGAGGCGTAGACAAGAGTCCATGGAGGGGAGGCTGTTTTCCATGATGTGCTGAGCTGTTTCCACAACTCTCTGCAGTTTCTTGTGGTCACGGGCAAAGCAGTTTGCTGTACCAAGCCGTGATGCATCCTTCTTGGGGAATGGAACTACTGTCCTTGAACCTGGTGGTACATGTTCTCAGGCTTTTGTACCTTCTTGGAATTTGGGGTAATGTACTAGTGTGGATTGAGAATTAGTTAAAGATAGAAAATAACAAATAGGGTTAAATAGGGCTGTACCTAGTGGGGTCCATGGGGGTTGGACCTTAACTGTTTACAATCTATTGGTAGAATTCATTGGTAGAATTGGCTGATGGGATGTGATGTTATATTTCCCAGTTTGCTAAGGACACAGAGTGGGAATGTGAGGAGTAATGAGAATCCAAAGAGGCTTCAAGGAGATAGGACAAGCTGAGTGACTGGGCAATGACCTGGCAGATGGAATGCGATGTGGAGAAGTGTGTTATCCACTTCAGTAGGAAGAAATGCTGAGTACTGTTTAAATGTTGAGGAATTGGGAAAAGTTGTAAAATGGGACTCAAAATCACTGACAGTAAATGTTCAGGGGTCACGAGCAGTAAGGAAGGTAAGTCTCCCCTCTTCACTCTTGGTCCTGATGTGGGGTCTCGACCCGAAACGTCAACAATTCCTTTCCCCCCACAGACGCTGCTCGACCCGCTGAGGTCCTCCAGCAGACTGTTTGTTGCTGCAGATTCCAGCATCTGCAGTCTCTTGTGTCTCCCCCTTTGTCATGATTTTTATATAATCCTTTGATTTTAAGTTGTTATCTACTGTCAGATAGAAAATCTGACTCTGTTTAGGTAATATCACTGCTGGAACAGGGGCACTCCTCTGTGGTATTACCCAAGTAGTCATCAGATCCAAAACTGAACTTGCACAACATTCCAAAGGTATAATTACTGTGTGGGGCATTTATGGAGGAAGATCCCATTTTAAGTGTCAACTTAAGAATATAAGACCTAAGAATCAGGACCAGGTTAATCAGCCCCTCAAACCTGCTCTGCTATTCAGTAAGATCGTGCCCTATCTAATCTCACACCAATTACCTGCTCTCTCACTGTACCCTTTGACTCCCTTCGAGTTGAAGTATCTGCCAGTCTTCAAATGGATTATATTCAATGACCCACCCCCTGAGCTCCCTCAGGTAGAGAATCCCAAAGATTCACAGCCCACTGGGAGAAGGAATTCTTCCTCATCCCACTCTGAAACCATGCCCCTGGCTCTAGGTACCACATCAGGAGTCCAGATGAAGAGTCTCGAGCTGAAACGTCGACTGTCCATTTCCCCCCTTAGTTGTTGCCTGATCCGCTGAGTCCCTCCAGCGCTCTTTATGTGTTACTTCAGATTCCAGCATCTGCAGTCTCTTGTGTCTCTAGATAGCCCATGGCTGGAAATATCCTCTCAGCATCCACCCTGTCAACCCCCCTCAGAATTCTTTGTACTCCTAGAATATCACCTTTCATTCAATGAATGAATATCAGTCCACCCTTTTCAACTTCTCTTCATCCCAGGATTTATCCATTGAATCTTTCTAAGAAGAACAGGGAAGTTAAATTAAAATTTAAATTTTTTTTAAATTTTTTAAAAAATCTTTATTTACAGCGTGGTAACAGGCCCTTCCAGCCCAATGCGCCGCCCATTTTATACCCCATATTAACCTACCTGTACGTCTTTAGAATGTGGGAGGAAACCGGAGCACCCGGAGGAAACCCACGCAGACACGGGAGAATGTACAAACTCCTTACAGACAGCAATGGGAATCGAACCCCAATCACTGGCGCTGTAATAGCGTCGCACTAACCGCTACACTACTGTGCTGCCTCAATGACCTGTCCAAAATTTCAATCAACGTCACTAAGTGAAGCATTATAGAGTCATATAATGACTCATCACGTCCATGCCAACCTTTCTGCCCACCTACACTAATCCCATTTGCCTGCATTAGGATTATATCCTACGAGGCCTACTTAAGTGTGTAAATGCCTCAAACATCGTAATTGTATCTGATTTCACCACCTCCTCTGGCAGCTCTCTCTGTAAAAAAAAACTTACCCCTAAGATTCCCTTTAAATCTCTAACCACTCACCTTAAAACTATTCCCTCTTGTTTTTGATACCCCTACCATGGGAAAAAGATTTTGACTTTCTACGCCTCCCATAATCTTATAAATTCCTATCATGTCACCCCTCAGCCTCCTTCGCTCCAGAGAAAACAAGCCCAGTCCATCCAATCTCTCCCCATAACTAAAGTCATCTAATCGATGCAACATCCTGGTGAATCTCCTCTGCACTCTCTCCAGCTCAATCACATCCCTCCTGTTGTGTGGTGACCAGAATTACATACAGCTGGTCAACTGTTTGTGGGATCCTGCTGTCTGCAAATGAACTGCTGCATTTCCTAAACTGCAACTGTGACTGAACTTGAAAGGTATTAAATTGGCTCTAAAGTATTTGCAGAAGTTATGAAAGGTGCCATCTAAATGCAGTTTCTTTCTATATAAGGAAACTAACCTCCTGTGTCCAGTTGTTGTCTTGGCAATCTTTCTGAGTCACCACAGCCTAAGGTCAGATCACACTGGGTCCTGCAATAAGTTCCTACCACAGGAGTCTGAAGTTTGAAAGGCTGTTCCTGTGAGGCTGTTAACATTTTGATGTGACAATTTATATCGCATGACCTTTCATTAAATGTGGTATTTGTCAAGCAGAGCTTTTGAATCAACAGTTAAGTGGTTGGATGGCTCTTCTGCAGGTTGTAAAATGAACCCAGTTTTATTGGATTATCTGTATACCTGTCACAGCGTGTGCTCAGTCTTCAGTAGAAAAGGCCTCAAATGTCAGTTGTCAACTTTTTCACCGGAAGCCTAAGATACTGAGGGGTCTTGAACTGGAATTCAAATTGGTTTATTATTGTCACATGTACTGAGATGCAGTGAAAAGCTTTTGTTTGCGTGCCATCCAGACAGATCATTCCATGCATTGAGGTATATCATAGTACATCGAGTTAGTTAAAAGGAAACAGAATGCAGAATATAGCGTTACAGTTACAGAGAAATTGCAGTGCAGGCAGACAATAAGGTGCAAAGGCCACGATGAGGTAGATTGGGAGATCAAGAGTTCATCTTTTAGTGTATGACAGGTCCGTTCAAGAGTCTGATAGCAGGATAGAAGCTGTCCTTGAGCCTGGTGGTACATGTTCTCAAGTTTTTGTATCTTCTGCCCGATGGGAGATGGGAGATGGGAGAAGAGAGAATGATCAGGGGAGGAGGTGGCCTTGATTATGTTGGTTGCTTTCTGAAGGCAGAGGGAACATAGAACAGAGAACATGAAACACTACAGCCCAGTACAGGCCCTTCCCAATGTTGTGCCGACATTTTATCCTGCTGTAAGATCTATCTAACCCTTCCTTCCCACATAGCCCACCATTTTTCTGTCATTCACGTGTCGACAGAGTCAGTGGACGGGAGGCTGGTTTGTGTGATGGACTGGGCTGCAATCACAACTCCCTGCAATTTCTTGAGGTCTTGGGCAGATCAGTTGCCGTACCGAGCTGTGATGCATCCTATGGTGCATCTGTAAAAATTGGTCAGGGTCATTGGGACATGCCGAATTTCCTTAGCCTTCTGAAGAAGCAGAGGTGCTGATGTGCTTTCTTGACTATAGCTGGACCAGGACAAATTGTTGGTGATATATACACCTAGGAACTTGGAAGCTCTTGACAGGGTAGATGTGGAGAGGAAGATTCCTCTTGTGGGAGAATTTAGAACTCGGAGTCACAGTTTATAAATAAGGCATCACCCATTTAAGATGAAGATGAAGCAACTTTTTTTCTCTCAGAGGGTTGTAAGTCTTTGGAAGTCTCTTCCTCGAAAGGTGGTGGAAGTTTCAGAACTGGTGTGGATAGATTTTTTATAAGAAAGGGTCTGAAAGGTTACCAGGGAATGACAGGAATGTGGGAATGGGATCAACCATTATCTTATTAAATGACGGAGCAGGTGTGAGGGACTGAGTGGCTTACACCTGCTACTCCTTTGTTCATATGCTCTGCCAGAGTATATCACAACCATAGACAGACAAGAGGCTGTGGATGCCGGAATATGGAGCAACAAACACTCTGCTGGAAGAACTCAGCAGATCAGGCAGCATCTAGACAATCAAAATGAAGGGTGTTGATCTGAAACATTGACTGTCCATTTCCCTCCACAGATGCTGCCTGACCCACTGAGTTCCCCCAGAAAATTGTAGATTAAATTAGTTCATGAGTAAACAGGATAATTCGGAGAGGATGCTGAAGCTTAGATATTTTTTTCACACTCCTTTTTATGGTGTTACTATTGAATGTCACTACAATGTTGTTTATAGCTTCAGCTGTGAGGTCCTCAGAACACCATTGTAGGGTTTCCCCTGTGTAAGATGCACCAAAGTGCAAGTCCTCACAGTGGCCACTGGTGTGTGATCTTTGCAATCAGCTCTTACTGTCACATCCCACAACTGTGTCAGCTGCAGGCAGTGTTCCCTCTGAGAAATGGATGCTGCTGGCCTCAGGCACTACACAGATTAAGTGAACAGATCCTCATATTCTGCCTTGGTAGTCTCCAACCTGACGGCATGAATATCGAATTCTCCAACTTCCAGTAAACTGTCCCTTCCCCATTTTTTCCTCCTGATCCACCAGTCCCCATCACCCTCTCTCTTTCCCCTCCCCCACCCTCGATCTGCCCATCAGCCACACACTCCTCCCTCAGGTTCCCCTCCCCACCTCCTTCCCTTTATTCCATGTTCGCCCGTCTTCTCCTATGATTCCATCTTCTTCAGCCCTTTTGTCACTTCCGACAATCACCTCCCAGCTTCTGACATCATTCCCACTTTCCTCCCTTCCCATCTGCCTATCACCCCCCTCACCTGGATCCACCTATCACCCGCCAGCTCTTGCTCCACCCCTTCCCCTCACCTCTTTGTACTGGCCATCTCCCTTCTTTCTTTCCAGCCCTGATGAAGGGTCTCGACCCGAAATGTCGACCGTCCATTTCCCTCCACAGATGCTGCCTGACCCGCTGTGTTCCTCCAGCAACTTTGTACATTGCTCACAGTGTGCTGCTTGCTGGGAAGTGACCCAGTCTCTGTACTGAAGAGGAGAAGATCTCACATCCTTCTTGGCCCACAGAGCAGCAGGAGCGGGCACAAGGACTTGCCTGCATTGTGGGTGGATGCTTATAAATTATCCTCATATCTTTACAGGGTTTTCTCCCTAGCCCACGGGCACATGGTATCTCCTCCAAGCACTGATCCCCACTGGAGACACAAGAGATTGCAGACGCTGGAATTGGGAGCAACACACAAGATGCTGGAGGAACCTAGCGGGTCGTACAGCATCTGTGGGGGGAAATAGGCAGTGACCATCCATTTCCATCCACAGATGCTGCCTGACTTGCTTAGTTCCTCCCGTATCTTGTTTACTGATCCTCATTGGCCTGTCCTGGTCCCTCTGACCACCTCCCCCTGCCCACCATCTCCCATTTCATTGAAGAAAAAGTAATTGGTGATTGGTGAAAAGCTTTTGTTTGCGTCAGATCATTCCATATTTAAGTACATCGAGGTAGTAGGAAAGGAAAAAAAAAGAATGCAGAATAAAGTGTTACAGTTATAGAGAAAGTGCAGTGCAGGCAGACAATAAGGTGCAAGGGCGATGACGAGGTAGATTGGGAGATCAGGCATTCATCTTTAGCATACAATAGGTGCGTTCAAGAGTCTGATAAAAGCTGTCTTTGAGCCTGTTGGTACATGTTCTCAGCCCTGAACCCATGTCCCCCAAAACACTGGTGATTTCTTACATCACATTTCCATGTCCACATATGTCAAGTCCCTGGAAGCAACCAGCCACAGAAGCCAATGGAAGCAGCTGGAGGCCATTCACCTCTTGCACCTGTTTTGTCATTCAACAAGATCATGACTGATCTTTCATCTTGGCTCCAATTGAAAGTAATTTCTGGCAGGAATTGATCTCCAACAAAGGTCTGACCACCCCCATTGACATTTCACAACCACCACTATTGTCGAATTACCCCTCCATGGGAAAACTGCATGTCTGGGCCATGGACACAATGCAGATCCCTTCACCATCTGGGCCACAGACATAACGCAGATCCCTTCACCATCTGGGCCACAGACACAATGCAGATCTCTTCACCGTCTGGGCCCTGGACACAATGCAGATCCCTTCACCGTCTGAGCCACAGACACAATGCAGATCTCTTCACCATGTGGGCCACAGACACAATGCAGATCTCTTCACCATCTGGGCCACGGACACAATGCAGATCTCTTCACCATCTGGGCCACAGACAATGCAGATCTCTTCATCGTCTGGGCCCTGGACACAATGCAGATCCCTTCACCGTCTGGGCCACAGACACAATGCAGATCTCCTCACCATGTGGGCCACAGACACAATGCAGATCTCTTCACCGTCTGGGCCACGGACACAATGCAGATCTCTTCACCGTCTGGGCCACAGACACAATGCAGATCTCTTCACCGTCTAGGCCATGGACACAATCCAGATCCCTTCACCATCTGGGCCATGGACACAATGCAGATTTCTTCACCATCTGGGCCACGGACACAATGCAGATCTCTTCACCATCTGGGCCACAGACACAATGCAGATCTCTTCACCATCTGGACCACGGACACAATGCAGATCTCTTCACCATCTGGGCCACAGACACAATGCAGATCTCTTCACCATCTGGGCCACAGACACAATGCAGATCTCTTCATTATCTGGGCCATGGACACAATGCAGATCTCTTCACCATCTGGGCCACGGACACAATGCAGATCCCTTCACTGTTTGGGAAATCAGTTGGCTCAGCATAGGTTCAGTGTCTGGGATCTGGTGCAGTGAGTGCCACCTCTGTTTGTTGGGACCAGAGGGCTTGATTTATAAGGAGAGACTGGAAAGGCTGGGATGGTTTTCCCTGGAGCGTAGGAGGCTGAGCAGTGACCTTATAGAGGTTTATAAAATCATGAGGGGTGTAGATAGGTGAATGGTTACAGTTTTTTTCCCAGGGTCGGGGAGTCTAACACTGGAGGGCATAGGTTTAAGGTGAGAGGGGAAAGATTGAAAGAGGATCTGAGGGGCAAGTTTTTCACTCAGTGGGTATATGGAACAGAGTGGTACACAGAGGAGGTGGGTACAGTTACAATGTATAAAAGACATTGGGACATGTTCATCGATCGGAATGGCTCAGAGGGATATGGGCCAAGTGCAGGCAAATGGGACCAGCTCAGGAAAGCACTTCGGTTGGCGTGGACCAGTTGGGTCAAAGGGCCTGTTTCCGTGTTGTGCAACTGTCCACTCTTTTTGGGTTTGGGTGTAGAAGCTATTGGTATTTAGATTATGAATTAGGACATTTTCTATTCAGGGCACCGTAAAAACGCCACTCTGTGTCTGGGGAATGAAGGCAGTACTTCTTCTGCATCTGGATTGGTTGTACTGTGCTTTATGTAAGGTAAAGACACCATGGAGTGATGGGCCAAATGGCCTTGTTCTAGGCACTAATGGCTCTGTGGATCCATGTTTGAATCTTTGCTGTACCAAGCTGGATATCTGCTCTCGGCATGCATGACATTTGGAGAAATTGTTTGGAAGTTGGCCAGATTTTAATAAGGTTACATGTTCACACTCTGCTGAATGTTTTCATTCCATAGCGGTGATGGGGAGAAGGAGCCATTGGCTGTGGTTGGATCGCCGTACTGGATGGCACCTGAGGTTCTGAGAGGAGAGCTGTACGATGAGAAGGTAAAACCAGGGAGACAGAGGAAGCACATAGCCACCCTCGCAGTAACACATGTTCCCATAGGAGAAAGGTACAGCTTGTTCACTGAGATTCAGCTCAGGACTGGTGCATGTACAAGTTCAATCCTCCCCTCACTAACACTGGGAGTGAGCCAGAGGTAGACTACCCTCCAGTGGAGTCATAGAATTGAGCCTTGCCCGTCTAATCTGGTCCCATTTGCCCAAATTTGGCCCATATCCCTCTAAACCTTTCCTATCCATGGACCGGTCCAAATGTCTGTTAATGTACCTGCCTCAACCACTTCACCTGGGTGAAAAAGTTGCCCTTCAGGTTCCTATTATATCTGGAGACACAAGAGACTCAAGATGCTGAAATCTGAAGCCACAAACAAAATGCTGGAGGAACTCAGCGGGTCAGGAAGCATCTATGGAGGGAAATGGACAGTCGATGTTTCAAGTCGAGACCCTTCATCAGGACTGGAAAGAAAGGGGGTGATAGCCAGTAATAAAAAGGTGGAGGGAAGGGGTGGAGCACCAGATCCACCTAAACCTGCTAGGTCTTGCTCCACCCCTTCCCTCCACCCCTGGCTAGCTTCCCCTTTCTTTCCAGTCCAGATGAAGGGTCTCAACCTGAAACATCAACTGTCCATTTCCCTCCATAGATGCTGCCTGACCCACTGAGTTCCTCCAGCAGTTTTTGTGGATCTTCCTGTTAAATCTCTCCCCTCTCACCTTAAAACTGTGTCCTCTTTTGATACGATAATTGATGAGAAGGACTTACTGACCAGTCACCACTCAACCACACCATGACCAAGTCCCAAGGCTGCGTTTGCAGATGGTTAGGCCCTCTTTATATTCTGGAGCACAAGGTCGGCTCCATCTGGTCCTGCAGCAGACTACTTGTCCATCCAGATCGCTTGTCTGTCTCTGGGCTCTGGAGCAGGTCTTCTGACCTGATTCCCAATTTGCAGTTGATTGGCTGAATGTCCTTGTACTCCAGGCCAGAGTATGTTGCCCCACCTTTGGGCTGGAATTGATTGTTTTGATCTCAGTATCTGGGTGTAACTCATGACATAAAAATCCCAAGATGTTAGAAGACAGAATAAACTGAAGCAGTTGGAGGCTCATCGCCTCTTGCACCTGTTTTGCCATTCAACAAGGTGGCAACTGATCTTTCACCTCAGTTCCAATTTCCCGCATGAACTCCATACCCCTCGGTTCCCGTTATAACCAAACACCTATCAATCTCTCAGAACGCTGGAGGAACTCAGCGGGTCAGGCAGCTTCTATGGAGGGAAATGGACAGCCGACATTTCAGGCCGAGACCCTTCATCTGCAGTCCCTTGTGTCTCCATGAATCAGTCTCTGCCTTGAATATATTCAGAGTCACTGACCCTGCAGTTTGATGGGGGATTCCAGCGATGCTGTGTTTATGTTGTAAAAAGTCTTCTCATCCCAGTCTGATCGGGCAACACCTTGGTTTAAAAATTCTGACCCCTGGCTCTGGGGAAACAAACTCTCAAGTCCATAAGACCATAAAATATAGGAGCAGAATTGGGCCATTCGGCCCATCGAGTCTGCTCCGCCAATCAATCATGGCTGATTTTTTTAACCCCATTCTCCCGCCTTCTCCCCGTAACCCTTAACCCCCTTACCGATCACGAACCTATCACTCTCTGCCTTAAATACACCCAATGACTTGGCCTCCACAGCTGCCTGGCAATGAATTCCACAGATTCACCACCCTCTGGCTGAAGAAATTCCTCCTCCTCAGTTTTGAAGGGACGTCCCTTTATTCTGAGGCTGTGTCCTCAGATCCTGGACTCTCCCACTGATGGAAACATCCTCTCCAAGTCCACTCTATCCAGGCCTTTCAGTATCCAGTAGGCTGAGACCACCACCCGCCCCCAATCCCCCCCACCCACCAACAACCCCATCCTTCTGAACTCCATCAAGTACAGGCCCAGAGACATCAAACACTCCACATATATTAAGTCTTTCATTCCTGGGATCAATCTTGTGAACCTTCTCTGGACCTTCTCCAGGGCCAACACATCTTTCCTTAGATACGGGGCACTTTATGTTTCAATGAGATCATCTCTCATTCAATCAAACTAAAGAGAACGCAGATGCAGTCTGCTTAACCTCTCCTCACAGGGCAACACCCCAATTCCACAAACCAAAACGGTGGACCTTCACTGCACTCTCTCAATCACAAGTATAGCCTTCCTGAAGTAGGGAGACCAGACCTGTGCACGACATTCCAAATGTGGCCTCACCAGGCTCAACCTAATTCCAGTCAAATGCCTTTGCACTTGTCCTCCAGTGCTCTTGCAATGAAGGCCGACCATTGCTCGCTTTACTTTCCCCTGATTTAAAGGGAGAATTGATTTAAAGACACTTCCACCATTAAAAAAGGACTAAATGTGTGCATGGTTGGAGAATGTAGGTGGAGTCAAGACTATTGTCTAAACCAAACCGTGACTTCAAACATCACACAAGGTTCCCTTGTTGAAATGGGAACTGCAAGTCGATGAGCTGTATGTGCACAGATCTTCCTTTGAATATTGCTTTCTTCTCTCTCTGTTGCAGACAGATGTCTTCGCCTATGGCATCATTCTGTGCGAGATCATTGCCCGAATACCAGCTGATCCTGACTACCTGCCCCGCACTGAGGTAACAACAACAGCCTTGCATTTATTTAGCATGCAGAAGAGGTTTACCAGGATTCTGCCTGGATTAGAGGGCATGTGCTATAAGGAAAGGTTGGACAAACTTGGGTTGTTCTCTCTGGAGCAGCAGAGGCTGAGGGAAGGCCTGATAGAGGTTTATAAGATTATGAGAGGCATAGATAGAGTAGACAGCCGGTATCTTTTCCCAGGGTTGAAATGTCTCATACTAGAGGGCATGCATTTAAGGTGAGAGGGCGTAAGTTCAAAGGAGATGTACGGGATAAGTTTTCTACACAGAGAGTGGTGGGTGCCTGGAATGTGCTGCCAGGGGTGGTGGTGGAGGCAGATACGATAGAGGCAAGAGGCTCTTTGATAGACACATGAATGTGCGGAGAATGGAGGGATACGGTCACTGACTAGGCAGAAGGGATTAGTTTAGTTAGGCATTTGATTACTAATTTAATTAGTTTGGCACATTGTGGGCTGAAGGGCCTGTTTTTATGCTGTATTGTTCTAACCTTGTAAAGTATCCAAAAATGTCACTCTGCAGCGCTATTGGACAAAGTTTAAAAACGAGTAAACTTTTTAGAATGGGCTTGCTGGAGATGCAAGTTTTCGGAATTATCTAAAAGTGTGAATTCCAGAGTTTAGGTCACTGCTTAAGGTGGATCAAAGAATATTGGGAATGTGCAAAGGGTCAGAATGGGACTGCAGGAAACTTGCAGGATCAAGGGATAGAGAGGGATTTAAAGACCAAAGTGAGAATTGTAATTAGATCAGGAGCCAACACACAGACTGACGGCTGAAGGGGTGTGAGCCAAAAAAAATGAGCAACAACATTTCAGGCAGCAAACAGCCTGTTGAAGGAACTCAGCGGGTCGAGCAGCATCTGTGGGAGGAAAGGAATTGTCGATATTTCAGGTTGAAACCCTGCATCAGGATTCAGCCAGTTTTGACCCAAAGCATTGACAATTCCTTTCCTTGCTAAGATGCTGCTCGACCCACTGAGTTCCTACAGCAGATTGTTTGTTGCTCTAGACTCCAGCATCTGCAGTCTCTTGTGTCACATTTTCTGTCTCAATCTTTTTCCCAGTGTTAGGCTGTCAAGAATTAGAGGGCATAGGTTTAAGGTGAGAGGGAAGAGATTTGAGAGGAACATGAGGGGCAACTTTTTTACACAAAGGGTAGTATCCATGTGGAATGAGCTGATAGGTACAATGACAGCTTTTAAAAGATGGACAGGTACGTGGAAAGGAAAGGTTTAGAAGGTTATGGGCCAAACGCTGGCAAATGGGACTGGCTTGGATGGGGCATCTTGGTCAGCATGGACCAGTTGGGCTGAAAGGCCTGTTTCCATGCTGTATGACTATTTTAGACAAGTTAATTTCATGGAATTAAGAGCAGAAAATGCTGAGAAGGTTCAGGTCGGGCAGGATATGCGGAGACAAGGAGGTGGTGTTTGTCAAAGAGGTAATTGTTGGTGGGCTCATGACGTAGGAGGAAGTGTCAGGGGTGCAAGGTCGCTTGCCGAACAGTGACAGTGTCCAGATGAAGAGTCTTCATCCTGAAACGTTAACCTGTTCCTCTCTCCACAGATGTTGCCTGATCTGCTGAGTGTTTCCAGTCCTTTCTGATTTTATTTCAGATCTCCCCCATGTGCAGTTTTCTGCTTCTAGTGACCGAGCCATCCATGTCAGCAGGTTCAATAACAATTGTCCAGATTGGACTTTAGTGGACAAAGTGTTGCATGTCCAAATACTTCAGGTCTTTGAGTACATTAGCACAGTCATTAGATTGACATGGTTGATTTTAAAGCAGCAGTTTGGGCTGAGAGGGTGAAAAGTCAGAGGGGACAATAGCTGTACCTTCAACTATATTTGTTACTCTCACTGTACCTACATGGTACAGACCACTGCCTGAACTCCCATCAACAGTTTAATACTGGCCGGACATATACAGTAAACAGGGACCTTAGAAGCATTGACGTACTGTACAGAGGGACTTTGGGGTGCAAGTTCAAAGCTCCCTGAAAATGGTGACACAGGTGGATAGGGCAGTGAAAAAAGGCATTTGCATTCACAGGCAGGGGTATTGAGTATAAGACTCGGGACATGGTGTTGCAGCTGTATGAGACATTGGTTAGGTCACACTTGGGATATTGTGTGCAGTTCTGGTCACCACACTATAGAAAGGGTGTGGTAGCGCTGGAAAGAGTGCAGAAAACATTCACCAGGATGTGGTCTGGAATGGAGGGCTTCAGTTACAGGGAGAGACTGGACAGGCTGGGATTGTTCTCACTGGAACACAGGAGACTGAGGAGTGACCTTGTAGAGGTTTATAAAACTATGAGGGGTATAGATAGGGTGGATAGTCATAGTCTTTTTTCCAAGAGTAGGGGAGTCTAAAACCATAGGTTTAAGTTGAGGGGGGTGAAATTTAAAGGAGATCTGAGGGGCAGGTTTTTCACACAGAGAATGGTGAGTATATGGAACGAGCTGCCAGAGGAAATGGTAGACCTAGGTACAAACACAGTGCTTAAAAAGCATTTGGACCCATTCATGGATATGAAAGGAATAGGAAGAAATGGGCCAATGCAGGAACATGAGATTAGTGGAGGTTGGCATCTCAGTCAACATGGACGAGTTGGGCCGAAAGGCCTGTTTCTGTGCTGACAGTGCAGCTCGCTGTCTCTAACTCAACCTCTGTATCTATTCAGTACTTCTTCAACTGACACCTTAACAGTGTTTTAAATACAAGTGGCCGTAAGCACAGTGAGAGCGACCTTTAGCCATCTGAGGAAAATAACGTTCCACAGACTGCAGTGAAATAAAGGAGCCATGTTTTGTGTGACTGCTAAATAGCGACCAAGTGATCAGGAAGAGATCTGCTGATCTTCAACTAATAGCATCAAGAGATTTTCGTACAATCGCCTGAGCTAACATTTCCTCCTCAGGGTGGCAGTGCCTCAGTGTGAAATGAGTTAAATGTGCTCCTTGAGAGATGGGGGTGCTGACAGGCAGACACTACGTAGGGTTGGGGTAGGGGTGCTGGTGTGTAGTTGTCGCTTCCTCATGCATCCTTTCTGTGTTAAACCAGAGGCATTAATTATTCTGGGCTGTGGAAGGGGAGCAAAATTGGTAACTTAGTTTATCCACTCTGTATAAACCAGCACTGTGCCTCTTTCTTATCTTACTCCCTTTACCCAGTTTTTAAAGAAGTGTTCTTTCTGGTAAGTAACCTGATGTGGTTATTTGGATCTGCCTCGGTACACGTGAGTTTTCAGTTACCTTACCTCATGCCCAGAGAACGCAGTCCTGGGCAGCTGTTAACAAGGCTGACTGATGCAATGGGTTGCAGGTAGAGGTGTGAGCTCAAGATGTCCTGAAGTTCTGATCGGAGTTTTGCATACTTAAGAGCCTTTAAAGTGTGCTGATAATGAAACCCTCATGGGCTTTAGGTTCTGGCACCTAAACAGCAATGAGAAGAGGAATTAGTTCTAGCTGGGAATCTGCCTACAATCCACTGTACCAGCTAACCTTGTCTAACAACTGCACAGGACGGGGTTATGAGGTGGGGTTAGTGAACACTCACACATGCCGAGACAGATCCCAGTAATCAAATCAGAGAGGTTATGAAACAGAAGGAGTAGTTCTTAAAAATTGGGTAAAGGGAGTAAGGTAAGAAAGAGGTACAGTGTTGGTTTCTACAGAGTGGACAATGCAGGTTACCAACTGTGCTCCACCTCCACAGCCCAGAATAATGCCTCTGGTTGAACACAGAGAAAGGATGCATGACTAAGTGCTGGGTTTCTGTGTGCAGTCACAGGGAGGAAGTCCAAACTCCCCACAGACGGCACCCAAGATCAGGATCAGACCCGGGTCTCTGGTGCTGTGAGGCAGCAGCTCTACTGTCTGCGTCATTGTGCCGCCCACAGTGCATCAAAGAGTCAGCCAGATTATGTTCTGAAATGTCAGGAGTGGGAGGTGAGCCATTCTTTAGCAGGGGTATTGTAAAAGATTCTGTATTCTCTGTTGCATCCATGCCGCACCTATTCTGCAAGTGTTTGGTGAGACACTTTGGATGGAGCTTTACTCCGGGCCTAACTTTCACTCACCGGGGCTGTCTAATGTGGTCACTGGGTGCTGTCAGTGAAACAGTGTGCCATTTCCCCAGCTCCTTCACCTATCACCTCTTGACAAACAAAAGACCTGTTTTTCTGATCAGTCACTCTATTGCTGCATGAATTTTGAATGATTAGCTTGTGACTGGGTTCCAGGAGCTGTGAATTATTCAGTACATGGCTGAGTGTGGTAAGTGAAGTCCTTTCTCTGCATTCAGTACCATCTTTGTGTAGGTTCCGTTTTTTTGCCGCCACATAAATTATTTACATCACCTCAGCAACATCTGCCTGTTAGTGCAGCTGGTTCACGTCAAGAGGGAATGGCTGGCAGTGAAACACTGAGACACTGGCAAATGAGACGCACGTTGTCCTGACCTTGTTCAGATGTCACAACGTGGTAGGATGGAAGAGGAGGGCAGGAAAGAGAGACTGGTATCTTTAAGTGTCCATTTTGTTACCACTGATGCAAAGTTATTGAGATGTCCAGCAGCCATTTTACAACATGGCAGGATTCCCACAAAGAATAGTAAGAGGAATGAACACCTTAATCTGTATTTTGAATGTGGGAAAACCTTGCCCGGTATAGAAGTGTCTTCTACAAATTGCATTTTTATTTTAGACCTCCATTAGTATTTGGGCAGCACAGCAGCACAGCAGTTAGTGCAGCTGCCTGGGGTTTGAAGCCGACCTCTGGTGCTGTCTCTGTGGAGTTTGCCCGTTCTCCATGCGACCTGGTGAGTTTCCCCCATGTGCTCTGGCTTCCTCCCACATCACAAAGATGTGCGGGTTGGTAGGTTAATTGGGCACTGTAAATTGCCCCTAGTCTGTCTGGGTGAGTGGTAAAATCTGGCGGCAGTTGATGCAAATGTGAGGAGAATAAAATGCAATCAGAGTCAGGTTAGATGGGTGCTTGACGGTAGGCACAGACTCAGTGGGCCGAAGGGCCTGTTTCCATGGTGGATGAATCTATGCATTGGAATCTATGACTGAGGTAATCTAGTCCGGTGGTGGGAAGTATGTGAATGAGTCAGTTCAGGACCCAAAAGAATTGAGACAATGCATATTTTAATGTGGAAAAAAGGGAACTGGAGCAGGAAGACGCATATTTGCTCATTTATGCAGAAGGAATCTGCACTTCCTTCTAACTATTGGAGGGGTTTTGCCTCTGCTACACAAATAAGAACTTTTTCAATGCATTGCTATAATACTTTATAATAGATGACGCCGCCCTTTAACAGCTTGGGCTTGCGTTCCGTTTTCCCCACAGTGGCAACCACAAGTGGCCATTCTGCTCACCAGAATGCAGACCGCAAAGCTTCCGCCCAGTCACACACACACACACACTGCGCCACCTGCTGACTGTAGTGCGTGGTGCAGCAATAACAGGCCAATTTCCTTCCAAGTTCCATAGGTACCTCAAAGACTTTTCAGTCCTGCCAGTGGAACTGCAGGGCTACAATTATTCTTTCTTCCTGTCATCCACAAAGTTAAATCAAAATAAATAGATTGCACGGTGAGTCAACACGCTTTTGGCTCAAGTCCAGCTTAAACTGACAGTTTCTGCTTAATAGCAGGAGAAACTGCAAAATTTCACCTCAGTACTGGGTACGCATGGCCCAGTCTAAAATTCCTCCCTTTCCTCGATCCACTCATGTCCTCCAGTTCTCTCCCCCACCTTAACAATCTGACTGAGGTCTCGTTCGCTGCAGTTTCAGAGCAGACAACTGACATGCTAAAATCTCTATTCTCCATTTTCCCACAGAACTTTGGCCTGGATGTGAAGACTTTCCAGAAGATGGTGGGAGATTGTCCACCTGTATTCCTGGAGCTGGCAGTCCTCTGCTGCGTTGTGAGTCTCATGTGAAGCTTGCAAATTGGGCTTGCACAAGCCCCTTTAAAAACTGAAATGCATGTGCAGAATTATGCAATGAATGGTAGTGTCCTAAGCAGTATTGAGGAACACTGGTGGCATTAGCTGGGGCAAGTTATGGTACCACTTTAAGTTGCAGTTGATACAAACATTGGCAGTGTTGTAGAGAGCAAGGGAGGTTGCCTAAGGCTACAGAATGATATTGATCAGCTGGAAACATGGGTGGAGAAATGGCAAGTGGAATTTAATCAGGACAAGTGCAAGGTGTTGTATTTTGGGAGGTCAAACACGGGTAGAATCTACACAGTGAATGGTAGGGCCCCAGGGAGCGTTGATGAATGGCTGGACCTGTGGGTACATGTCTAGAGATCCCTGAAAATGGCGGCACAGGTGCATAAGAACCACATAGGGTGCTTGCCTCCATTGGCTTTGGCATAGAATATGTAACAGCTGAGATGTCTTGTTACAGCTTTATAAAACATTGGTTAGGCCACACCGGGATATTGTGTGCAGTCATGATTGCCAAACTATAGGAAGGATATGACTGCATTGGAGAGGGTGCACAGGAGATTCACCACAACATTGCCTGGGATAGAGTGTTATGGTTATAAGGAGAGACTGGATAGCGTGGGTTTGTTTTCCCTGATGCGGAGGAGGCTGAGGGGTGACCTGATAGAGAAATATAAAATTGAGGGGTTTAGATAGGATAGTAAAAAACGTTTTTCCCCAAGGTAGGGGCTTCAAAGAAGTGAGAGGTTCAGAGGGGATCTGAGGGGGAATTTTTTTCAGAGGCTGGGTCTGAAATGTGCTGCCTGAAGAGGTAGTGGAGGCAGTTACTTAGGATATTTAATAAGTATCGAGAAACTACATGAATCGCCAAGGCATAGAAGGCTACCGACCTAATGTGGGTAAATGGGATCAGTGTAAGGAGGTACTATGGGCAGCACAGACATGGCGAGCCAAAGGGTCTGTTTCTGTGCTGCACTTCAGGTATGAAGAGAGACTGTACAGTCGGAGTTTGTTTTCCTTGGAGCAGAGTGTGGACTTGATCGAGGAATACAAAATTATGAGGGGCAATGGCAAAGGGTAGATAGTAGTAAACTTTTCCCCAGAGCAGAGGTGTCTTAGATGAGAGGGCATAGGGTCAAAGAGGTTTAGAAGGAATCTGAGGAAGATTTTTTTCACCCGAGGATGGAATCTGTAAAGCACTGCCTGGAGGGTGGTGTAGGAAGAGACTCTCACAGCATTTAAGAATTGCCAAGGCATTGGCTATGAACAAAATGCTGTTAATGGAATGAGTATAGATGGTACTTGATAGTCAGTATGGTCGTGGTTAGCTGAAGGGCCTGTTTGTCTGCTGTATGACTCCATTATTCCTCTGTGCCTGTTTTAGCATTTCACTTGAAAATGTTTTGCTGTTGATCTTGCCTAAGGACTTAAAACAGTTTCCAATGTCAAATGATGCTGTGGCATGCTGAAAATCACTGCATAGAATTGACGTATGCAGTTGTTCATAACTTACATCGATGAGTTTCAGTTGTTATACATCCAAGTTGTCTAATGATACGATGCTAAGTGACAGTATGGGTTGTGAGGAGGATGCAGTGAGGCTTCAAGGGAATATAGACAGGTTAAGTGAGTGGGTGAGAATATGGCAGATGAAATAATGTAGAAAAAAATAAAAAGGATTATTTTTTAAATGCTGAGAAATTGAAAGTTGTTGGTGTTCAGAGGAATGCAGGTATGCTTGTACATGAATCACTGAGGATTAGTACAGGTTTAGTGCAGGAAGGCAGCACTGAGGTAGATCAGGTACAATGGCTTACCCCTGTTTGCCATAAATACAATCTGTCGACCATGTTTAATTTGAGAAAGCCCAAGCATGTTTGGTATGACATTTGGAAATATGTTTGGTACCACTTTCAGTTTCAGTTCAAAGCACTATGATGGCATTGTGTGTATGTGTGTGTCGGTGGGGGGGGAGGCAGAGAGGTATAGTGGTACAATAGTACAGTGCTTACAGTACTGGATTGACAGCCAGAGTTCTGGATCACTGATCCAAAGACATGAGTTTTTAAATTCCCTGTAACTCAAGAAATAGGACTTTACTAAACAAAAAAGTCTTGATCACGGTAACCATGAAACCACTGGATTGTTGTAAACACGTCTCTGGTTCATTAACGTTTTCCAGAGAAGAAATCTGCCATCCTTACCTAGTATGGCCTCACCAGTCCCAAAAACTTGACATTCGAAACTGCCCCCCCAGTTTTAGGATAACCAACATTGCCAGTGTGTCCATAACATCATGGACAAACATAAAAGCCTATTCTGTACACAAGCAGGATTGGGCCATTCAGTCCCTGGAGCCTCCTTCACCATTCAACAATGTAGCTGACCTTCTACCTCAACCCCATCTTCCTGCCCTATTCCGCTACCTCGATTCCTCTAATATCCAGAAATGTATCCATCTGTTTTGAATGAAATCAATGACTGAGCTTCCACAGTAAAGAATTCCAAAGATTCACCATCTGAATGAAGAAATTTCTCATTTCAGTCCTAAATAGCAATAAATTTCTGTACCTACCATGGGAATATGAAATGCTAGTTTTTTTAAGCAAATGAAAATGTGACCAAGATTCTTGCCAGGACAAGAATTCCGTTGACTAGTTGGATCATTTGTATCCCCTGACAATGTACTGTCCAGGCTGGAATCTGGCTAGCTGGGTGTTCACAGGGAACACAATGAGAACACTGATACATTGCTCCCAGATGGCTAAGTGTGGAGGGATCATTACCCAGTGCAAAATTATAAGTAAGCAGTGACTGATTCACTGCTGCCAGTGTAGTCATAGGTATCACTGTCCCAAAAGGCAAAGGGAGATGATAGATTACATTACTAGTCCAATGAGTGACATGTCTTACGCAGCCTGGGACATCACAGGTGTTAGTGAATAAAATGGATAAACTGATAAAGCCTTTAGCAGGAGTTTCCTAAGGATGAGTCTCCCTTAAGAGCAGACTTCAGGTTCAGGTGGGTGGAAACCCCCTCTCTGGGGGTTTTGACCACGCTCTGTCACGATGGTATGGGCAGACGTTCAGCTTGCAACAATGAACTCTTTGGAAGTGAGATAATGTAAACCTGCTAACATTATTTTGTGTTTCCATTTTCTGCACGTTAAGATGGATTCCACCCAAAGGCCATCCTTTGCGGAGATTGTCCAGAGACTGGAAGTGATCCTGGAAAAGAAGCTGTATGAGAACACAGCTCCAATTGCAGACACTGCAAGAGAACGTCACATAACTGTTGAAGTGTCAAGAGTGCAAAATGGTAATTTGAGACTGATGAAGAAGGGGTAGGAAGAGGTGTGGATGGAGGGAGGAGCAAAGGTAAATTGCATGGAAAGATGGAGCTAAAGTGGGAGGGGAAGCAGAGGGACAGTGTGAGGAACAAAGGATCAGATTAACAACTAACGAAAGAAAAAAGACTCTAAACTATGCAGTTGTTCTGAATTTACCTAATCATTATACCAGTTCCTTGGTTGGAAGAATTTCAACTCGCATGTTCCTGCCTTTGCCCACTGAGATTAAGGCCAGTCAGCCAAAGGTCACTTTCACATAGTTAATTGACACCCTTAATTAGTGACTAGGTGCTACAGTCCATGTATCACAATAAGAATACGAGCAGGAAAAGAACCTGCTCCACTTATCTGGCTGATCTTTTATCTCATCTCATCTTCCTGCCCTGTCTCCATAATTTTAGAATTCAGAAAGCTATCAGTCCCATTCCTGAATTTACTCAATGGCTCAGCATTCAGACTTCCACCCCATGAAATTTCTCACCTCAGTTCTGAATGACCAACTCCTCACCCCAAATCTATAATTGCCCTCTATATTTAATCTCAGTTTCTCCAGTCTACTGTGGGAACAAAGTCTGTCATTCAGGGGACCATTCTACCAGACCTTTTCTGGATTTACTTATAATTACTACATTGTTTTTGTTGGCTTGTGCAGGATTTTCTCCATGTTGCACGGTGCAGTGTACAATCTTGTATTTGGTGAATAAGGTACCAATCACATTGTCATGCAAATACTTCTAACAGGCCTTTGCGTATATCCAATCTGCATCATTATCTGAGGAGCAGCAGAAGGAATAGAACATTGTGCAATCATGCGCAAACACACCCACACCTGGGAGAAAGTTTGTGTGATCAAGCAAGTGGTAACTTTTTCGACAACCCTGAGAAACTACTGCAGCAGCATCCTGGGGTTGAAATGAGTGGCCTGCAAGAATCATAACATAAAGATAGGAGTCAACCATTCAGCAAGATCATGGCTGGTCTTCCATCCATTCTCCTACACAATCCCCACATCTCCATGTACCCAGAAATCTCCTGATATGTTTTAAGATATCTTTATTAGTCACATGTACATCGAAACACACAGTGAAATGCATCTTTTGCGTAGAGTCTTTTGGGGGCAGCCCGCAAGTGTCTGCACGCTTCCAGCGCCAACATAGCATGCCCACAACTTCCTAACCCGTACGTCTTTGGAATGTGGGAGGAAACCAGAGCACCCGGAAGAGACCCATGCAAACATGGGGAGAACATACAAACTCCTTACAGACAGCAGCCAGAATTGAACCTGGGTCACTGGCACTGTAAAGTGTTATGCTAACCACTACACTATTGTGCCTGCCTAGAACTCAGTGACAGAGCCTCCACAATCCTCCAAGGCAGAGAATTTCTTCTCATCTCAGTCCTGAATGGCCCTTAAACTGTGTGCCCTGGTTCTAGGCTCATCACTCCTTGTATCTACCCTGTCAAGCCCTCTTTTATCCCCCATCTCTTATGCAGCAAGTCCACCATCCCAGGAGCCAATCTGGCGAAATAAAAGCAGAAAATCTGGAAAACCTCCCTGTGTTAGGCAGAAGGTCTCAGAACTGTTTCTCTTTCCACAGATATTACTGAATTTTACTTGATTTACATCTACAGTTTTTTTTGATTTCCACCAGTATGGTGAATCTTTGCTGCATTCCCTCAATAGCATGCATATTTTTTTCTCAGTAAGCAGCCCCAAACTGTGCACAATATTCCACATGCAGTCACACCAAGGCCCAATATAATTGCAGTACTTCATCTCTACTCCTTACATAGTGAAGGTCAGCGTGCAATTTGCCTTCCTAATTGCTTGCTGCACTTGCATGTTATTTTGCAGTAACTTGTGTACAAGGACACCCAAGTTCCTTGGAATATCAACATTTCCCAATCAGGCACCATTTAAAAAATAATACTGTTTTCTTGTTTTCTGCACCATATTGGATAATCTTACATTCCATATTCTCGCCCATTCATTTAACTTGGTTATATCCCCTTGAAGCCTTTTTACATACTCCTCCCTTATCACAATCCCACATTTGTGTAAGCAAACTTGAAACTATCAGATTTGGTCTCAATTGTTGAAAATAGATTGTGAATAGCTGAGGCCTATTCACTGAACCTTGCGCTGCCTCAGTAGTTACAAACTGCAAACTTGAGAAAGACCTGTTTATTGCCACTCTTTGCTCTCTGTACATTAACCACTTTTCAATCCATGCCATTACCCCAAATTCCATATGCACAAAACTGCTTAACCAGCCTCCTGTGTGGGCCTTCCAAAAATCTCATCATAACCATTTGTCCTGGTGCTCATTATGACTCCAGTTTGTGTGACTCTAGCTTTCCAAAGCTCCCATTACTTTAGTTTTACCAGGGCTCCCTGACGCTATACTTGGTCAAATGATGTGATGGTCACTCTCATCTCACCTCTCAGGTCTAGATTTTGACCAAGGCTGTGAAGGCCTGAAGCCAGGTGGTCCTGGCAAACCCCAAAGCAAGCATTAAGGAGCAAGCTTCTGGTCACTGACAACTCACTGGATAATCCAAGATAGCCTTCCATCACTTTGCTGATGAGTAAAATTAGACTTATAGGATATCAATTAAGCAAACTGGATTTATTTTCCTTTATGTGGACAAGGGACGGAACACAGGAATAGATACTCTACTCTGCTGCTCTCCCTTACTTTAAAAAAAGACCTTAGTACTGAACCCACATTGCCCCTGGTGTGTGTGATGGGACAGTGTAGAGGGAGCTTCACCCTGTATCTGACCCTGGGAGTGTGTGATGGGACGGTGCGGAGGGAGCCTCACCCTGTATCTGAGCCCTGGGAGTGTGTGATGGGACGGTGCGGAGGGAGCCTCACCCTGTGTCTGAGCCCGGGAGTGTGTGATGGGACGGTGCGGAGGGAGCTTCACCCTGTGTCTGAGCCCGGGAGTGTGTGATGGGACGGTGCGGAGGGAGCCTCACCCTGTGTCTGAGCCCGGGAGTGTGTGACGGGACGGTGCGGAGGGAGCCTCACCCTGTGTCTGAGCCCGGGAGTGTGTGATGGGACGGTGCGGAGGGAGCCTCACCCTGTGTCTGAGCCCGGGAGTGTGTGATGGGACGGTGCGGAGGGAGCCTCACCCTGTGTCTGAGCCCGGGAGTGTGTGATGGGACGGTGCGGAGGGAGCCTCACCCTGTGTCTGAGCCCGGGAGTGTGTGATGGGACGGTGCGGAGGGAGCCTCACCCTGTGTCTGAGCCCGGGAGTGTGTGATGGGACGGTGCGGAGGGAGCCTCACCCTGTGTCTGAGCCCGGGAGTGTGTGATGGGACGGTGCGGAGGGAGCCTCACCCTGTGTCTGAGCCCGGGAGTGTGTGATGGGACGGTGCGGAGGGAGCCTCACCCTGTGTCTGAGCCCGGGAGTGTGTGATGGGACGGTGGAGAGGGAGCCTCACCCTGTGTCTGACCCTGTCTGTTCTCTCTCTCACAGGGGCAGGCGGCGAGTACCCGGAGGCGGCCCGGACCGGCCGGGCCCGGGGCTCCAGCGACCTGCTGTCCAACAGCCTGCGGGTCCAGTGCGAGCCCCGCCTGTCGCGCAGCCACTCGGACATGCTGTCACCGGCCGGCGAGCTGCCGGGGCTGCGGGCCCGGGTCAACCCGTTCTCGGGCCGGGAGGACCTGAAGGGAGGGAAGATCAAGCTGTACGACTCGCCCAGCAAGTCGGTGATCTCGCTGACGTTCGACCTGCCGCCGCCCGCCGCCTACCAGCTGCCCATGCCGGTCACCCCCGAGCCGGTGACCGAGGCGGCCCGCGGCCTCCCCGCCCTGCTGCTGCCCGCCCGCAACTGCCGCTCGCTGCCCACCTCGCCGGTGCTCCGCCGCGGGCCGCGCTTCCTCCGCCCCGCCGGGGCGCCGCGCCGTGTCGGACCGGAGGCGGACGACAGCGAGGAGGAGGCGGAGGCCGGGGCCTCCAGCGGGGCCTCCAGCTCCTCAGAACTCGACCGCGTCGCCGCCTCGGACGGCAGGCCGTGCGGCGGTGGCGCGGTGACGATGAGCGAGCCTCGCCGTCCCTCGGGCGGCGACTGGGCCGCCGGGCGCCATCGACCCGTCTCCAACATTCCCGGCGCCTCCGGGACGGCGGAGTGCGCGCATGCGCCGGTCCCAACGGGAGGGACCGGGCTGACGGACAGTGCGCATGCGCCGACCTCAGCGGTGCCGGCGCCCGAGACCGGGTTGTCGGACAGTGCGCATGCGTCAAGAGTCTCCGCGCCAAGGACCGGGTTGTCAGGCAGTGCGCATGCGTCGGCGACAACGGCGCCCGCGCCTGGAACCGGGTTGCCGGACGGTGCGCATGCGCTACAGGTCGCTCCGCCCGGGAACGAGTTATTAGACAGTGCGCAGGCGCCGGTGCTGACGGTCACGGCACCGGGGAGGGGACGATCGGCCAGTGCGCAGGCGCCGGTGTCAATGATTGACGTGCGTGCGGTGCAGCAGCGAGGTGAGGCTGCGCATGCGCCGGAGCTGACGCGCGATCAGCCGCTGGTGTGCGATGGCGGGCAGGAGCCGGAGGAGGCGCTGCCGTGCCCGGGCTGCTGCCTCGGCGGCTTCGCCTTCTTCCCGCCCGTGTGTCTGCGGCCCGCCGCCCGGCCCGCCCGCTACCGCAGCCTGAGCTGCGAGTCCGAGCAGGGCCCGCGGCACATTCCACAGGCTTAGCCCGAGCGTGAGGTTCCCATGGAGACCCTTCCCCACCTCCCCCCCCCCAGAGACCCTGTCCCACCAACCACCCCCCCACAGACCCTCCCCCCCACAGACCCTTCCCCACCTCCCCCCCCCAGAGACCCTGTCCCACCAACCACCCCCCCACAGACCCTCCCCCCCACAGACCCTGTCCCACCAACCACCCCCCCACAGACCCTCCCCCCCACAGACCCTCCCCCCCACAGACCCTGTCCCACCAACCACCCCCCCACAGACCCTCCCCCCCACAGACCCTGTCCCACCAACCACCCCCCCACAGACCCTCCCCCCCACAGACCCTTCCCCACCTCCCCCCCACAGACCCTGTCCCACCAACCACCCCCCCACAGACCCTGTCCCCCACAGAAACCCTTCCCCACCTACCTCCCCCCGAGACCCTTCCCCCCACCTCCCCTCCCCCCCACACCCTTCCCCACAGAAACCCTTTCCCACCAACCATCCCCCAGAGACCCTCCCCCCCACAGACCCTCCCCCACACCCTTCCCCACCTACCTCCCTCCCAACAGAAACCCCCACCTCCCCTCCCCACAGACCCCTGCTCCCTAAGAGACCCCCACCAACCTCCTCCTAGAGACCCTCCCCCACTAACCCCCCCCACAGAGACCCCCAGCTACCTCCCCCCAACAGAGACCCTTCCCCACTATTTCCCCTAGAGACCCTCCCCCCACCAACCTCCCCCCACAGAGACCCTTCCCCACCTACCTCCCCCCCCACAGAGACCCTTCCCCACCTCCCCTCCCCCCCTCATGGAGACCCTGCCCCACCAACCTCCCCCACCCCCTTGTTGACCCTTTCCCACCAACCTCCCCCCCCCCATGGAGACCCTATCCCGCCAACCTCCCCCCTTCCCCACCCACCGTATAGATCCCACCAATCTCCTCCCCACAGAGACCCACCTCAACCACCAACTCCGTTCTCCTGCCTGATCTCTTCCCCCCCCCCCACCCCACCCCCAATTATTCCTATCCTATCTCCCCCACACTTCCTGTCAAACATAAGGCCACACCTAGGCCTTGTATATAAGCGCATGACTGCTTTGGTTCAAAAGGTTTCAGTTAGATCTTGAAAGTTCCTTGTATTAATCATTTCTCTTCTCATGTTTTTTTAAACGCAAAGGGGAAGGGTTGGTTAGTGTGGTACATTCAGGAGCACATGGTGCCTTTAATGATGCCTGGTGCAATACTTTGCCCTTGAGTGGGGCCCAAATCTTAAAGAGGTGTATACACACAATGGGTTTTGATTTTTTCCTTGTTTTTCATCTGTGCACTTGTATTTTAGGTTTATCTGTCACTATGTTGCCTGCTTATTGGTGTACTTCAAGCAATATCCATTCCTCACAGAGGGGTTTATTCTCCAATCTCCCTCTGAAGGGAGAGACAGGCCCTTCAGTTCTCAGTCTCCACCTTAATGCCTGGGGTGGAGGGCTTCTGTTTAGCACTGGCTTTCCCACCCATGGGAGTTTGGATGTGAATCACAAGCAGCCAGTGACAGATAAACATTCAGGTTACTGTCACTGTGGTAATCGTTGGCCTATCACCAGCAGACTGTGAGAGAGCCAGTGGGACAGAATGGTCTCAGCCCCATAATGATGGAAATTTGTAACCAGATTTTATTTTTGTGAATTGTGTTCCTCCACTATGTGCACAGACACCTGCCCTGGTGTCACTCAGTTGAAGAAAATCCCCACATCACTGCTTGGAATTGCCTGCTGGGATAACTTGCCCATGTGGGAACCACAGAAATCATGGCGTTTGTATATAATTAATAATTTGGTATACCTCTAACTCAAGTGCAGTGAACAGAACAGTAACTGCACCTCTGCATAATGCGCAGTTAGCCCTGTGCTGAATGTTCTCATAAGGAAAGGGCTGAGGTATTAGTCATTGTGATTGTGCGATGTAAATCTTTGTGGGGGGGGGGGGGGGGATGCTGTGGGAGGGTTGGGGACTCAGACAGACAGATGTGTACCTATCTATGTACAGGATCCACACACTGACCTGGTCTCTGGAAAAATCTCCCGGGAGGGACTGAAACATCCTACAGAAAACTCTCCCAGAATGACATGCGAGACTGAGACTTGTTATTGTAGACAGCGTTCTCCCAGGGAGGGAGTGGGTTCCCAGTGTAAAGATGCATCTCCCCATTAGACTGGACTGAGATTTCCAGTAGTTGTACAGATACATCTCCCTGAGAGAGAAAAAGAGACCAAGATACTCGGCAGTGTACAGATATAGCTCCTCGAAAGAGGGAGAACTGAGAGATCCCAGTGTGGACAGATATTTTGTTGTAAATTGGGCAAATATTGTTCTATTTTGAGGACGCCTTTTGTAACCATTGGTTAATCTTTCTTGCTCTTTATTGTCTGACTGAAGAGTCAGAGTTTAATAAAGCTTTGATCTCTGATATTTCCTTCCCTATTTTTCATTTTATTTTTGTGGCTGTTGAGGAAGAGCTGGTATGAAAGATACTCTCAATACCCAGTGTGCCATTTACAGTCCAGGCTCTCTGCCAAAATCCTCTTCCTGACCAATCCTGGGATATCTGACAAGACTGAAGGACCTCAGTCCTGCTTGAAGGGTGCCATGTTCCAACCCAGTGCACCTGATCCCAATTGGTTAACTCTGTGAATAAATAACAGGCTTCAGACTGTAAATGAAAGTAATTCCATTAAAAGGGTAACATACAGCAGAATTTACAGTACCTTGCAATCATAAGTCCAAGGAAACAGCATCTCTTGAAGGAGCAGCAATTCTGGCATTGCGGTTGGGCTTGGGAATGTACCATAGATTGGGACTATTGACCCCAGCACTAGCCTGTTCTCCAGGATTTCAGACTACCCATCTCTATGGCTGTCTAATAAATCAACCAATTTCTTTAAGCATTCTTCGGAAAGCAGCAATTGCAATCTCTGGTCTTGCACTGATGGTTACGGGAATGGCTCCTTGAGTCAATGCTGGCTGTCCAAGCAATCCTATTCCCCCACCTATTTCCCTCTAGCCCATTTTCTCTAACATGCATCTTGACTCCACAGATTCTCCTGCTATCCATCTATACTAGGGGTAATGTACTGGAACCTGTTAACCTACCCAATCTGCAAGTCTTGGGGATGTGGGAGGAAACCGGAGCACCTAGGGGAAACCCACACAGTCACGGGGAGAACATGCAAACTCCACACAGCAGCTGAGGTCAGGATGAATCCGGGTCTCCGGAGCTGTGAGGCAGCGGTTCTACCTGCTGGTCCACTTGCGTAGGCAGATGCTTCCCAGCCTGATCCTGATCTGATGTCTGTTACTGGTGTAACATCCCCACCAAATACAACAAGGGTTTTAAAATTGACCCCAAAAACAGAGAGGTGAGATGGAGTCAGAGATTTGAGATATGTAGGGATATAATCAGCTACTTTCCAAAGAACAAGATGTGTGGGAATATATTCAGCCACCCTCCAAACAGTGTTCCGTTGGCCTGCAGACCAACCTGCAGCCTCTGATGCAAGCAGTGCCTGGGAGAGATCACTGAGTCATTGGATTCCATTGGACTGCTGATCACTTTGCACTTTTACTAAATGACCAAATAAAAGAACTCGATACTGGAAATAAATCCTGGCTCCATGTCAATACATAACAAGAATGCTTTCAAGTGCATAGTACGCTGAAAGCAGCATCACAGGTAGATAGGGTGGTGAAGAAGACGCTTGGCACACTGGCTTCATCAGTCAGCATATTGAATACAGGAGTTGTGTTGCAGTTGTACACGTTGTTGGTGAGGTGCACTTGGAGTATTGTGCACAGTTTTGGTCACCGTTATAGGAAAGATAAGATATGGTACCTTTATTAGTCACATGTACATCGAAACACACAGTGAAATACATCTTTTGCATAGAGTGTTCTGGGGGCAGCCCGCAAGTGTCACCATGCTTCTGGCGCCAACATAGCATGCCCACAACTTCTTAACCTGTACGTCTTTGGAATATGGGAGGAAACCGGAGCACCCAGAGGAAACCCACACAGACATGAGAAGAACGTCCCAACTCCTTACAGACAGCGGCCAGAATTGAACCCAGGTCGCTGGCGCTGTAATAGCATTACGCTAACTGCTACGCTACTGTGAAAGATGTTATTAAACCAGAAAGAGCGCAGAAAAGATTTTCCAGGATGTTGCCTGGACTTGGGGACCTGAGTTACAAGGAGAGGTTGTCTAGACTAGGACTTTATTCCCTGGAATGTAGGAGATTGAGGGGTGACCTGATAGAGGTGTATAAGGTCATGAGGGGCACAGACAGGGTGAAAGCACAGTCTTTTTTCCCCAGGGAGGGGCTGCTAAAAACAAGAGGGCATAGGTTTAAGATCAGAGGCGAGAGATTTAAAAGGGACATTGGGGCAGCTTCTTCACACAAAGGGTGGTGTGTATTTGGAATGAGCTGCCAGAAATAGTGGTTGAGGCGGGCACATTAGCAATATTTAAAAGCCATCGAGATAAGTACATGGATAGGGAAGGTTTAGAGGGCTATGGGCCAAACGCAGACAGATGGGACTAGCTCGTAGGGTAACACAGTCGGCATGGACAAGTTGGGCCAAAGAAACAGTTCACATGCTTGGGGAAGTGGAGCAAGGTAAAGGGAGTGACCAAGCAGCCCAGGCTGGGGAGTAGGGCTCAGAGGGTACAGTCTTTCCCTGGAAGAAGGGATGGAAAGCAGTCTGTAGTTTGGAGCTGTGAGGCAACACTCTCTGCCTGGGATGAATGGAAAAACCCTACCTGAGAGCATGGTGTAGGATAGAATAGCCTCTTCCTGGACACAGTCCTGAGTTATCACAAACTTGGGCTAACTGAACTCTCAATCTTCCAATACTGGTACAAGGCATTGCCTTGAAGAGCTCCTCTCTTCCCCAGACTGCCCTCTCCTCCACCCTTGTTATCTCTGTTGCATTTGCTTGAGAGGTGTGATTGGGACACCATCTCAACATAACACAGAACTTCGTATAGCAGTGCCTGTCAATTTTTGCCCAGCAGGTCCTACAGACAGGAGTCTGATTAATCTGTTTGTGACTTTTCTCGAGTGATAAATATTGGTCTAGATACTATCTTCAAAATAATGCCAGGGGCTTTTTTTCCCCATCTACATAGAGGACAGTCTTGGCACCCAAATTCAGGCTTGCGGTGGGGCCTTGTTGCTAGACAAGGTCACCAGACTGCAGAATGATTCCACAAGTGTGACCATGGAGTGTGGTGGGAGGAGGGCAGCACTGGGGTTAAGAAGATATTCAGCATTGCATCCCACACAAAGCAACCATGGTCAAAGATGGAATGGCAATCACCCAGACGTGTCTGTGGTGGAGCCGCTAATTGCTGCCTAATCACAGAAAACAAAACACTGAAGAGAATTGAATTGGTTCTACTGCACAGGAGAGGGTGCAAGAGGGATGGGGACTGTTGGTTATATGGAAAGGCTGGAAGCCTTGAGTTTGTTCACCTTCGAAGAGAGAAGAGTCATAAAATCATACAGCACAGAAACAGGTCCTTCAACCCAACTTGCCCATGCCAACCAAGGTGTCTGAAGCAAAGAGTTAAAAAGAATCAATGTCAAAATGGCTTTGAGAGACTAAGCTTTACTGGTGGCAGAAAGAGTAATGAGAGGGAAAGGATTTGAAGTAATTGTCAAAAGAACTGAAGGCAAATAGAGAATTACTAAAAGCATAATGAGGTGCGATCTGGAGTATACAAGAGACTGCAGATGCTGGAATCTGGAGCAAAAATAAAACCTGCTGGAGGGTCTCAGCAGGTAAAGCAGCATCTGTGGAAGCAAAGGGATGGTCAACTTTTTGGGGCAAGACCCTGCATCAGGATTTTCAGCGCAATGCATGATCTGCCTAGATAGAACATAGAACAGTACAGCACAGGAATAGGCCCTTCAGCCCACCAAGTCTGTGCTGAACACAATGCCAAATTAAGCTAAATATCTTCTGCCTGTGCGTGATCCATATCCCTCCATTCCCTGTGGGTCTATCTAAAAGCCTCTTAAATACTGCTATCATATTTTCAAATACTTTTGATTCTCCTTGCATTGAGAGCAAGTAGACATAAGGATTACCACAAAGCTTGCAGAAAATGGACAAGAATTTAAACATTGCAAGGTTTAACATATTTAGAAACGGTGGGGGAAGAAAGGGGAATGTGGAGTAGTGGTTCTTATTAATGGCAATAGCAAAAAGGAACAGCTATAAGGAAGACAAAAATAGGATCCATATGCATAGAATAAAGGATCTTTAGCAGAAGACAGTAGGAGTATGCAAATTAGTGAAAAAATATAATCAACCACCTTTGCCTTTATTGGGTGAGAGGCTGGTATGGAGATAAGTAAATGGAGATCCTACAACATAATCCAAAATGTAAAACTCCCAACAACAGAGGATCTAAGGTTGGATCTAGTAAATTGGGAATGAACCAGATAATTGAAGTAAAAGTAGGGGAACATTTAGGCAATAGTAACCATAATATACTATGCCTCCAGATAATAGAGAAGGACAACTGTATGACAAAATCCAGTTACTAGACTGGAGAAAATGTGATTTTGAACGGCTGAGAATAGAAGATGACAACATTGGACAACTAGGGGAAATATTTAAAACAGCAGTAAAATTATACTCCACTATAAAGGGAAGAACATCTCCATGGATGAATAAAGACATAGAGGGCAGGTTAGTAAGGAAAATCCAACCAACCATGAGGGTTCTTAAGAGGGGCAGAAATTAAAAATAGGAAAGCTGTGATAAACCTGTACTGACTGCTCACTATGTTACAGAAAAGGATGTAAAGGCATGGGAGTGAGTACAGAGAAGATTTACAGGGATGGTACTAGAAATGCAAGGGTAGATATATCAGGAAAGGATGAACAGATTGCATCTCTGTTAGGAGGCTGACCTAGAGATGTTGAAAATGACAAAAAGTTTTGAAAGAGAGGATACAGAGAGAACGTTTCCACTTGTGGGTAAGGGGATAAACTGAAGGCCATCGTCAAAAGGTGGTCACCAAGAAATTAAATGGAGAATTCGAGAGAAACTTTACGCGAATAGTGGTGAGAGTGTGGAACCCATTCCCACAGAGAGTGGTTGATGTACAGATATATTTAAGGGGAGGCTAGACAAGCATGTGGGAGAGAAAGGAATGGAATAATTCAGATGGGGAAAGGCAGGAGGAGACTCCAGTGGAGTATAAACACCAGCATGGACTAGTTGGGCCAAATGGTTGGTTTCAATGCTGTGTATCCTTTGCAATTCATCATTCTCTGACATTTTGCTGGTGGAATGATATTCAAAAAACTTACACTTAGCAAAATAATTTTTTTAAAAACTAGAGAAATTAATGTCATTTTTCACTGCTGTTGGCCAAGTGTCAGAGATGACGGGTGAGCTTTTATTGTAATTTACCCCTCAAATCAATTGTGTCAGTAAATGAACTGTTGTAGTTTTATTACATCTATACACTACTTAAACTCCCAAGTAGTACTTACAACGGTCAATGGTGCCTTGCTTGGGGTGGGGGGGGGGGGGGGGGGGGGGTAGTTGGAAATAGCTTTGTGATTAAATTAGTGGGCGTATCCAGAGACCTGGACTAATGATACAGGAGCACGGCTTTGAATGCTAGCATGTCGCTAAGGGAGTTTTAAGTTCAAATTATTAGAACATTATAGCACAGTACAGGCCCTTTGGCCCACGAGGTTGTGCTGACATTTTATCCTGCCCTAATATCTATCTAGCCCTTCCCTCCAACATAGCCCTCCATTTCTCTATCATTCATATGGCTATCTAAGAATCTCATAAATGTCCTTTAATGTCCCCTTAAAATGTTTGGAATAAAGCAGCTGTAATGGTGACCACCCAACTACCAGCCATCTACTTGGGGAAAGAAATCTGCCCTCCCTAACCAGTCTTGCTTAAATGTGTCTCCAGACCCCTAAGTGGCCTCTGCAATGGCCCAGCAAGTACCTCAATTCAGATAAAATAACAGGAATAGCCAATAGGGTTTTTGAACCTGCTCTACCATTAAATAAAGTCATGGTTGATCAAATCTTGGCCTTCGCTTTCCTGCCCATTTCAAGTGACTCTTGCCTCCCTTTAGATCAAAAATCTGTCCATCTTTGCCTTGATTCATTGACTCACCTTCCCCAGCTCTGAGGTTGCGAATTCCAAAGGTTCATAATCTTCAGAGAAGATATTCCTCCTCATCTCTGTTTTAAATGGCTGGTCCCTTATTCTACACACTATGCCCCCTAGTTCCAGATGGCCTTGCAAGGGGAGGCAGCCTGTCAATCCACCTTAGAGTTAAGATCACCTCATTCTTCCAAACTCCAACCTGCTCTTTTCCTCAGACAATCTCTTCATCCCACATTCAAGGACAATTAGGAATGGACAATAAACACCACCCTAGACAGTGATATCCACAGCCCTTAGATTGATAGAGTTATACAGCACGGAAAAATGCCCTTCGGCCCAACTTGCCCATGCCAACCAAGGCGCCTATCTAAGCGTCGCAGTTGCCCATATTTGGCCCATATCCCTCTAAACCTTTCCTAACCATGTTCCTGCGCAAACGTCTTTTAAACACTGTAATTGTACCTGCTTCTACCACTTCCTTTGGCAGTTTGTTCCATTACACCCACCACCCTCTGTGTGAATATCTTGCTCCTCAGCACCCCTTTAATCTCTCACCTCAAACCTATGCCCTCCAGTTTCAGATTCCCCTACCCTGGAAAAAGAAATTGTGGCCGCCACCTTATCTCTTCCCTTCGTTTTATAAACCTCTATAAGGTCACCCCTCAGCCTCCTACGCTCCACCTATTCAGCATAATCACACCTTCCTATGGTGACCAGAGCTGCAAACAATACTCCAAGTACGGTCTCACCAACATCTTGTACAGCTGTAACATGGTGTCCCAACTCCTGTAGTCAATCCCCTAACTGCACTGAATGAACAGTATAAAACAAAGAGTTCTTCACACAGGTTACTGGATCCTTCAAGTCCAACATCCACCTGCTTCCCACTCTTTCTGACAATCTTCACCTTCCTGAATTATATGGCTTATGTGAAGGTCTCACTAATACCCTACATACAGTGAATTTTAGGAATGTTCCCAGTAACTAGCCAAGGGATGAGTTTCCTCAGGACCTTCAGGAGCTTCCGGGGTGAAGATAATGGAGAAGCCTAGAAGAAATCCACTTGTATATTTTGGTCTTGTTCCCCTTCCTGTAGCTCCCAGACTTCCCAATGCCAGATTGGGAGAAAGAGATCTTTCATCTTGGAGGTGGTCCCAGAGCTGCCGCTGTCGCTCAGTACAACGGACAACGTTCTCCATTTAAAAATAGGCTCCATTCCTAAACCAAAATAAAACAAATTGCTGGAGGAACTCAGTGGGTTGAGCAGCATCTGTGGTGGGAAAAGAATTGTTGACGTCTCAGATCGAGACCGGTGATGGGGACAGGACCTCCCCCACAGATGCTGCTTGACCGGCTGAGTTCCACCAGCAGATTGTGTTTTGCTCCAGATTCCAGCATCCGCAGTCTCTTGTGTCTCCATTTCTAAAACCCTCTTCACCCACCTCAAAGACATCCCAAAGCCTTTTACAGCCAATTAATTTCCTCAACTGTAGACATTGGCAAAAAGAACTTTGGCTGGCCATTTATATCCAGCAAGATCCAACAGGCAACCAGTGGATAATTTGGTTCTGTGAAGTCGATCAGAGAACAATCAGCAGTCAGCAAAATAAGGCGGGGGGGGGGGGGTTACTTACTCTTTTTGACAATAGCAACCATCAGGTCTATTACATCCACCTAGCGTCAGACGCAGCCTTCATTCAACATATTGTCTACATGATGGCAGCTACAATACTTGCAGCACTCCCTTGGTATTGCACAGGAATTAGGTTCAAGTCTCTGGAGTGGAAGTCAGAACCTCTTAAGTCATACAAGGAGTGCTACTCACTGAACACAAGTCAGATTCAATTCTACAGTCAATGTACTGATACCCAGCAAGATCATCTGACAACATCATAGAGTCATCCTCATGGAAAACAGGCTCTTCAGCCCAATTCATCCATGCCAACCAAGATGCCCATTTAAGCTAGTCCCATTTGCCCATGTTTGACCTATATCCTCCTAAACCTTTCCTATCCACCATGGAAATCAGCGTCCCTCCATGGACTCTGTCTACACTTCTCGCTGCCTCGGTAAAGCAGACAACATAATCAAAGACCCCACCCAGCCCCGACATTATCTCTTCTCCCCCCTCCAATCAGCAGAAGATACAAAAGCCTGAAAGCACGTACCACCAGGCTCAAGGACAGCTTCTCTCCCACTGTTATAAGACTATTGGACAGTTCCCTAGTATGATAAGATGGACTCTTGACCTCACAATCCACCTCATTATGACCTTGAACCTTATTGTCTGCCTGCACTTCACCTTCTCTGTAACTGTAACACTTTATTCTGCATTCTGTTATTGTTTTCCCTTGTACTCAACGTACTGTTGTAATGAATTGATCTGTATGAACGGTACGCAAGACAAGTTTTTCCGCTGTACCTCAGTACACGTGACAATAATAAACCAATTTCCAAATGTCTTTTAAATTTTGTTATTGTAACAACACATTGCCCATCCCTCAAGTAGGAAAGGTGTGGGAAGCTAGGTTTTTGGACTGTATAATCCATGTGCTAGCAATGTGCTTGTTAGATATGGATATTGTCCCAGTGACTGACAATATACATCCCGGTTGGATTAATGTGCGACTTGGAGGGAGGCAACACTTAATTCTCTCAACTGCTACTGTTGTCCTTCCAGGTTACGGCAGTCATCTGTTCGGTCTTCCCGAGACACCTTGTCCATATTCCAGTATCAATGTGCCATTCAGTGGATGGACTCAGTCACATTCATCTTCTCAGTGACTCTTGCCTCACCAGACCATGGTTATCTCTCGGTTCGTAGAACCAGCTACGTCTATGACTTTAGGTTCCCTTTATATGGAGTCATGGTTATACAGCACAGAAACAGGCTCTTTAGCCCAACTCGTCCATGCCAGCAAAGATGTCTATCCAAGCTAGTTCCATTTGCCTGCATTTGGCATATAACAGGAGGAGTTATTCAATCTCTAGTTCAGTTGGATTGTGGTCAACTGTACCTTAACTCTGTCCATCAGCGCAAGTACACCTTCATGTAACGCCCTTTTCAAATTAGAAACCTATCAGTCTCAGTTTGATATTTCCAATTGGCTCCCAACATAATCAAGGACTTGTCCCACCCCGGTCGTTCTCTCTTCTCCCCTCTCCCATTGGGCAGTAGAAACAGGAGCTTGAGAACATGTACCACCAGGCTCAAGGACAGCTTCTGTCCCGTTCCTATAAGACTTGAATGAACCTCTTATATGCTGAAGATAAACTCTTCAGGGGTTGAATAAAAGAATAAGGAAGTCATGCTGCAGCAATATAAAACTTTAGTCAGACCACACTTAGAGTATCGTGTGCAGTTCTGGTCGCCCCATTACAGAACGATGTGGAGACCGTGGAAAGGGTGCAGTAGAGGTTCACCAGGATGCTGCCTAGATTAGAGAGTATGAGCTGTGTGGAAAGTTTGGACAAACTTGGATTGTTCTCCCTCGAGCATCAGAGGCTGAGGGGAGACCTGATAGAGGTTTTTAAAATTATGAGAGGCAGAGATAGGGTAGACAGTCAGAATCTTTTCCCCAGGGCAGAAATGTCAAACACCAGAGGACATGCTTTTAAGGTTAGAGGGGGGAAGTTTAAAGGCAATGTGAGGGGCAAGTTTTTTTTAAAAACGCAGAAAGTGGTAGGTGCCTGCAATGGGTTACCAGGGGTAGTAGTGGAAACATACATTTTGATGGAGCTTAACGGGCCTTCAGATAGACACATGAATATGAAGGGAATGGAGGGATATGGATGGTACACAGGAGGAGGACATTTTGTATAAATTGGCATCAAGATTGGCACAACATCATAGGCCAATTGGCCTGTCCAGTTCCATACTGTTCTATGTTCTGTTCTTGATCTCTCAATCTACCTCATTGTGGCCCTTGCACCTTATTGTCGACCTGCACTGCACTTTCTCTGTAAATGTAACACTATATTCTGCATTCTGTTTTTTTTTCCTTTTATACCACATCAATGTACTTCTGTATAGGATGATCCGTTTGGGCAGCACACAAACAAAAGCTTTTCACTGTATCTCAGTACATGTGACAATAATAAACCACTTATTGGAAAGAGCTTCAGATTTCCACTGTTCTGTTCCTGGACGTTACCCTGAATGCCCCAGGTCTAATTCAGCCTGTTTCATTAGTTTCCATTCTGCTCCCTGTTGAACACTTTACAAGTGTCAACCACCTTCAATCCCATTTGGTGATGTCCACACTCTCGGAACAAGCCGTCCAGGCCTGCACCATCTTACTGTGGGCCAGTTGCTGCTCCTGTGTGCTGAGGTGATGGATGACCATCAGGTACCTGTAGTTGCACACCCTCCAGTTCACGTTGTGCTTGGTGAAGCGGCCGCTGCCCAGCGGCGGGATGTCGGCCTCTTCTGCCAGGATGCCGACGTAGGCGTCCTCCACGGGAATCGGGCGGACGGACGCCGCCGCTTCCAGGATAGCCCGGGCGGCGTCCAGGGAGAGGACATAGCCCACCCCGCTCACATAGGGCGGGTAGCGGTCCTTGTCATAGTCCTGGCGCGACACGTACCACTTGCTCCCGGGGTCCCGGATGACTTCTCTCCGCTCAGCTGGGAATAGCGAGCCGGCATAGAGCCTAGTCCTGATCTGGTTGTCCCTGATCAGAAAGCCAGGCAACCGGTCGGTGTTAACAAAGCAGTCGTCGTCGGTCTTCAGTACGTAGGCAGGTCGGCAAGTGCTTGTTACCCATTTCAAACCATGCATGACCTTCAGTGTCAAGTTCCGGTAGGTGTCCAGGTAGTTTCCGACCAGCAGATCCTGGAAGTTGTCCTGCTCCTCGCGGATTTTGGCGTCCACTCCTTGCTCCGTGGCTCGGCCAACCAGGAAGACCACCTGCCAGGAGAAGGGGCTCCGACGCCAGCGGCGTGCCCAGGTGCTGCGGATGGCGTTCCTGCGGTCAATGTTGGGGGGCGCCGAAGTCACCAGGACCATGAGGTCCTGGTACTGCTGGCAGGGGGGAGGCTCGTAGATCTGACTGAACAACGGCGCAAAGTCCACCCCTCCGCTTCCCGTCGGATCTCGTTCCCTGTCCCCCACCTGCTCCAGGAGGCTGCTCTTCACCCATCGACCGGCCTTCTCGGTCAATCTTCCAGGGTCTTGGAAAGCCAGGATCAGAAAGGCAGACATCGGGAGCAACACAAGGACAAGCACTTTAAAGTACGTTCTTAATTTCATCGCTCCAGGTCCATACACACAGGAACAATGTATGGCAATATTTTGATGCTTGGTAGTTACTTGCAGTGCTTACACCCTGAGACACGTTCAAATCCCACCACGAAGGCTGGGGAGTTTAAGTAATCCAATAAATCTAGAATTTAATAAAGCCGGTAACACTGCATCCTCACCAAATCCCAGCAGGGAAGAAACGTGCTGTTCTTATCATAGGTTGCCCCTTAGCTCAGAGGCAAACGGGGATGGACAATAATTGCTGATTGCTGATGCTGATGCACATCCCATGAACGTACAATTGTTTGTTTTCATACTGGTTCGGCCGAGAGGGAAGGAACCTCCCAGATATTGAAGTCGTTACACTCTTGTGATCCTTGCTGTGTTTTTCCAGCACATCTCAAGGCCTCAAGAAACCCCAACCCACTTCTGGCAGCCAGAGAAATTCTCCCCAAAGTAGGACCACAAAATCCAGAGCAGGCAGCACCTGTGCAAAGAGAAGGAAGGGTTAACCTACAGGTCGATGACCTTACAGGAAAGGAAAATTACAACAAAAGGGGAGGCCAATCAGCCTGTCCTGCACGTGCCAGCCAAAAGTGGACTTTGGGTTAATCCCACTGCCCAGCACTTGGTCCTCAGCTCTGCAGGCTACGTTACTGCTCTTCAATCCCTGTTTCAATGTGCTGAGAGTTCCTGCTTCTCCCTCTACTTCAGACAACAATTTCTATGCTCTCACCAGTTACTGAGTGTTTTTTTGTTCTCAGCTTCCCTCTAGTCTTGATCAGTTAGGGAAATGGGCCAAGGAGTGGCAAATGGATCTCAATACAGATAAGTGTGAGGTGATGCATTTTGGAAAGTCAAGCCAGTGTAGGACTTGTACTATGAATGGTAGGGCACTGGGGAGTATAATGGAACAGAGGGACCTGGGAATACAAGTGCACAGTTCGTTGAAAGCACCATCACAGGTAGACAGGGTGGTGTAAAAGGTGTTTAGCACACTGGCCTACATCAGAAGAGAGAATGTCTGGGGTGGGTGGGGTCTTTGAATAACAAGGTACACCGGGAAGAAATGGGCCTCAGTATCCAATAATTTTAGATCCAAACCACCCTTCTCTTTCCAATTTATCCATTTTCTAAAATCTGGGCATCTTGAACTGATGGGAAGGAAGGGGGCTATTTAGGAGCCAAGTGTACCAACAGTCAAGAGTCACATACAGGGCAGGGGGCATATTCCTTGCCTGAAGGATATTAGTGAACCAAACGATAATCTGGTAGTTGTGTGGTCATTGTTATTAATGAATTTTTTTTAATTCCAGTCTTGGTCATAGAAGATAGCGGTAGTAGTAGAGGGCTGGAGGTCTGTGACCAGTGGTGTTCCACAAGGATCAGTGCTGGGACCTCTGTCGTTTGTGATTTTTTTTTAAAAGACTTGGATAAAAATGGTAGGTTGTCTGATTATTAAGTTTGCAGACAACACAAAAATCAGGATAGTTGTGGCCAGTGAGGAAGGTTGTCAAAAGATACAGCAGGATATAGATCAGTTGGAAATTTGGGCAGAGAAATGGCAGATGGAGTTTAATCTGGATAATAACGAGGTGGTGTATATTGGGAGGTCAAACGCAGGAGAAAAGTATACAGTAAATGGCAGGAGAACTGATTGAACATCAGTTCTTGGGATACAAGACCATAGCTCCCTGAAAGTGTCAACACAAGTGGATAGGGTGGTGAAGAAGGTGCACATCATGCTGGCCTTCATCAGTTGAGGCATTGAGTATAAAAGTCAGGAAGTCACGTTGCAGCTGTATAAAACTTTGGTGAGGCCACATTTGGAGTATTGTGTTCACCACACTATAGGAAGGATGTGGAGGCATTGGAGAGGGTGCAGAAGAGGCTCACCAGGATGTTGCCTGGATTGGAGAGCATTGGCTACAAGGAGAGGTTGGACAAACTTGGATTTGATGTACATGTGACTAATAAAGATATCTTGTCCTATCTTGTCTTGTCTTGTTTTCTCTGGAGCGTCGGAGGCTGAGGGGAGACCTGATAGAATATATAAAATTATGAGACACACAGACATGCTAGATCGTCAGTCTTTTACCCAGGGTTGAAATGTCAGATACTAGGTGGCATAGGTTTAAGGTGAGTGGAGGAAAGTTTATTTATGAGACTTTTTTTTTACAGAGAGTGGTGGATGCCTGAAACGGGTTGCCAGGGATAGTGGTGGACGCAGATACGATAATGGTGTTTAAGAGGCATTTAGACAGACACATGAACAGGCACAGAATGGAGGGATATGGATCACGTGCAGGCAAATGGGGTTAGTTAGATTGGCATCATGGTCGGCACAGACACCATGGGCTGAAGGGCCTGTTTCTGTGCTGTACTGTTCTATGTTCTACCATTAATTGAATTTAACTGGGGCAGTGATTATCAGACTGGTAATCCAAAGGCCTGGCTTTATAATCCAGAGACCTGAGTTCAAATCTCAGCTGAGAGCAGTACAGTTTAAATTCAGTAATGATAAGATACCTTTATTAGTCACACGTACATCGAAACACACAGTGAAACGCATCTTTTGCGTAGAGTGTTCTGGGGGCAGCCCGCAAGTGTTGCCACACTTCTGGCGCCAACATAGCACACCCACAACTTCCTAACCCGTACGTCTTTGGAATGTGGGAGGAAACCGGAGCACCCGGAGGAAACCCACACAGACATGGGGAGAACGTACAAACTACTTACAGACAGCAGCCAGAATTGAACCCGGGTCACTGGCACTGTAAAGCGTTACGCTAACTGCTACACTACTGTGCCTGCCCTACACTACTGTGCCCACTATCAGTGCCCAAAAATGTGAGAAAAAAGTGTTTAAGATCTGAAATTATTGAATTCTCCAGACCTGCTTTCATTCCAAAATGAGATGCTATTCTTCAGGCTCCATTAGAACAATGTCACAGTCTCATGACAGAGGGCAATGTGCGAGTGCGATCATTAATTAAAGATTTGAAGTGTAGTTAGTCACTATGGCAATGAAGGAAATAAACAAGAGCCAGGAGTTAAAACATTGAAAGAATGTGCTTCTTCTGACTGGGCAAGGATCACCCAGAGTGCAAATCTTCTAGTTACTGAAATAGACCCGACTTCAAGCTTGCACAGAGGCATTGCAAGGGAATCCAGCGAAGAGATAGACACTATGGCCAAGAAAGCGCGCCAGTGCATCTAATTCTTCAGGAGGCAAAAGAAATTCAGAATGTCCCTGTTGACCCCCACCAATTTTTATCCGTGCATAATGGAAAGCATCCTATCTGGATGCATCACGGCTTGGTACGGCAACTGTTCTGCCCAGGACTGCAAGAAACTGCAGAGAGTTGTGGACACAGCCCAGCGCATCACGGACACCAGCCTCCCCTCCATGGACTCTGTCTACACTTCTTGCTGCCTCGGTAAAGCAGCCAACATAATCAAAGTCCCTTCCCACCCCAGACGTTTTCTTTTCTCCCCTCTCCCATTGGCGGAAGATACAAAAGCCTGAAAGCATGTACCACCAGGCTCAAGGACAGCTTCTATCCTGCTGTTACAAGACTATTGAACCATTCCCTAGTAAGATAAGATGGACTCTTGACCTCATAATCTATCTCATTATGGCCTCTTATGGACTCTTAGCAGTGTGGAGGAACAGAGGGATCTTGGAGTCCACGTCCATAGAATCCTCAAGGTTGCCGCGCAAGGTTGATAGGGTTGTTAAGAAGGCATATGGTGTGTTGGCCTTCATTAGTTGAGGTATTGAGTTCAAGAGCTGCGAGGTAATGTTGCAGCTCTATAAAATTATAGTTAGACTACACTTGGAGTACTGTGTTCAGTCTGGTTGCTTCATTATAGGAAGGACGTGGAAGCTTTAGAGAGGGTGCAGAGGAGATTTACCAGGATACTGCCTGGATTGGAGACCATGTCTGATGAGGATAGGTTGAGCAAGCTAGGGCTTTTCTCTTTGGAGAGGAGGAGGATGAGAGGTGACTTGATAGAGGTGTACAAGATGATGAGGCATAGATCGAGTGGACAGTCAGAGACTTTTTCCCAGGATGACAATGGCTAACACGAGGGGACATAATTTTAAGGTAATTGGAGGAAGGTATAGGGGAGATATCAGACGTAAGTTTCTTCACGCAGAGAGTGGCGGTTGTGTGGAACGCACTGCCGGCAGAGGTTGTGGGGGCAGATACATTAGGGATATTTTGAGGGACTCTTAGATAGCCACAAGAATGATAGAAAATGGAGGGCTATGTGGGAGGGAAGGGTTAGATAGATCTTAGAGCAGGATAAAATGTCGGCACAACATCGTGGGCCGAAGGGCTGTACTGTGCTGTAATGTTCTATGTTCTATGAAAGGCTTAACATACAAGGAGTGTTTGATGTCTCTGGGCCTGTACTTGATGGAGGCAATATCCATCAAAGATCCCCACCATCTGGGCCATGCCATCTTCTCACAGCTCCTATTGGGCAGGAGGTACAGAAGCCTGAAGTCCCACACCACCAGGTTCAGGAACAGCTACTTCCCTTCAACTATTCAGTTCTTGAACCAACCGGCACAACCCTAATCACCACAGTTTAGCAACACTATGACCACTTTGAACTAAAATGGAATTAGTTTTTTTTGTTTTCATTGTGTTCTTTCTCGTAAAAATTGTGTATAGTTTATGTTTTTCTTGTGAATGCTGCTTATCTGATGCTATGTGCCTGTGATGCTGTTGCAAGTAAGTTTTTCATTGCACCTGTGCACACATGGACTTGTGCAGATGACAATAAACTCGACTTTGACTTTGCCTATTGTCTGACTAAAGCCTTTAACTCTGTCAGACAGGAGGGACTGTGGTGTTCCATCCTCAGTAGGCTTCTCACACAGACTCATCTCCATCTTACATTTACTTCATCACGGCAGGCAGCCGAAATCCAACCCAATGGGTCCACAACAGAGCAGCATCAAGCTAGGCTGCGCCATCACCCAAGACCACAAGAAACTGCAGAGATTTGTTAACACGGCCCAGTTTATCACGGAAACCAGCCTCCCCTCCACTGACTCCATCAATTCTACCTGCTTCCTTGGGAAAGCTGCCAACATAATCAAGGACCCCTCGCACCCCAGACATTCTCTCTTGAACCCGCTCCCATCGGGCAGAAGATACAAAAGGCTGAAAGCACGTACCACCAGGCTCAAGGACGGCTTCTATCCTGCTGTTACAAGACTATTGAACTCTTCCCCAGACCTCATAATCTACCTCGTTTTGGCCCTTGCACCTTATCGTCTGCCTGCAGTGCACTTTCTCTGTAACTGTAACACTTTATTCTGCATTCTGTTATTGTTTTCCTTTGTATTATCTTGATGCACTTATGTATGAAATGATCTGTCTGGATGGCACGCATACAAAATCTTTTCACTGTATCTTGGTACATGTGACAATAGTAAACCAATTACCATGGCCTTGATCCTACCACATAGCCCTAGCTTTACAGGAGCAATAGAATTTATCTGAGTGTGCTTGGAATTTGCTTCCTGCAGCCCCCAATCCCATCATATACCAGATCAAAACAATTCACTGCATTAAAACAGTCTCTCTTCCCCTCCGTTCCTTTCCCCAACTGTCACAAACCCATCCTCTCTGGAAAAGGGAAGTAGGTCTGAACCAAACCATTGCAGATTTTGACTGCTCTCCAGGGAAGGCCAGCTCCAAAGAGACCTACGCAAAGTGGGGGAGACCACCCGATCGAGACCAGCACGGCCTGATTGTGCATCAGTTGATAAAACATTCAGGTCTGAATCAGGTCAGGCTGTGCCAAGTCAAAGAGAGCACCACCCGATCCCAACGACATGCACACCTAGGTTCCACACTGAGCAGACCATCGTGGAAAATACAACAGCCTACTCCCATAGTAAATGAAGTGTGCTCACCCCGCACCACTCCCACAGACCCCGCACACTCCCAGCACCACTCCTGCAAACTCAACACATTCCCCTTCTGTTCCCACAGACACACTCTCCCAGCACTGTTCCCACAGACGAACACACTCCACCCACTCCTTCAGACATCCTACTCCCACTGACCAGCACATTCCCTCTCCCAGACCCCGCACACTCCTGCACCACTCCCTAAGACCAGCACACTCTCAGCACCGGTCCCTCAGACCAGCACACTCCCGGCACCGCTCCCGCAGACTCCGCACATTTCCAGCATCACTCCCACAGATCCCACACACTCCTGCACACTCCCTCAGACCCCGCACACACCCAGCACCACTCCAGCAGACCCCGCACACACCCAGCACCGCTCCAGCAGACCCCGCACACACTCCCAGCACCGCTCCAGCAGACCCCGCACACACTCCCAGCACCGCTCCCGCAGACCCCACACACACCCAACACCGCTCCCGCAGACCCCACACACACCCAACACCGCTCCCTCAGACCCCACACACACCCAACACCGCTCCCTCAGACCTCCACACACACCCAACACCGCTCCCTCAGACCTCCACACACACCCAGCACCGCTCCCTCAGACCTCCACACACACCCAGCACCGCTCCCTCAGACCCCCACACACTCCCAGCACCGCTCCTATAGAGCCCGCACACTCCCAGCGCCACTCCTATAGAGCCCGCACATACCCAACACTGCTCCCGCAGATCCCGCACTCCCAGCACCGCTCCCGCAGACCCCACACACACCCAACACCGCTCCCTCAGACCCCCACACACTCCCAGCACCGCTCCTATAGAGCCCGCACACCCCCAGCACCGCTCCTATAGAGCCCGCACACCCCCAGCACCGCTCCTATAGAGCCCGCACACTCCCAGCGCCACTCCTATAGAGCCCGCACATACCCAACACTGCTCCCGCAGATCCCGCACTCCCAGCACCGCTCCCGCAGACCCCACACACACCCAACACCGCTCCCTCAGACCCCCACACACTCCCAGCACCGCTCCTATAGAGCCCGCACACCCCCAGCACCGCTCCTATAGAGCCCGCACACCCCCAACACCGCTCCCGCAGACCCCGCACACTCCCAGCACCGCTCCCGCAGACCCGACCCACTGCCAGGACCATGACCCACCTGAGCCAGCAGAACCCCGAGCACAGACCGGGTCCCCTGCCCCGCGGATTGCGGAACCTCTCAGCTCACAAACTCACTCCGCAAACTCCGCGGGCCACGCCCACCGCTGATCGACAGCCGCCGCATCCAACCAAATGTGGGCCAGGGGCTGACTGACAGAAGTCCCGCCGTAGAGGCAGCCAAAAGCCGTAGGAGGCGGGTCTCCTCTGGAACACACTCCGTCCATTGAGATGGGTTCAATCAGCAAGAATGCACATCAGCCAGTTAATTCCCAACTCGCTGGGATTGATACTGGGATCGACCCAAGAAGGAGATCAGAATTACTGGGATATGGTTCACTTTGCGGGGCTGCAGATAATCTCAGTGCTATTTTAGAAAATTGAAACCACAGGAGAGGGCGGGGCGGGGTGGGGCGAGGAAGTCCCTTAAATATTGTAAATACAGGATTGGGGTAGCCCCCTAGGGAGCCACACGAGTTGCATCCGTGCTGTGTGTTTTTATATATATCTATATAAAGGTAAACACTAATGATTGATCCGTACATGAATGTAAAGATTGGCACTGTTTTATTGCTGTATATAGTTTTTTTTTATGATGAATAAAGTTTATTTTTGAAATAAAAAAATAACTAACAAGATGGAAAGTGACAAACAGGGGTGCAAACCCACAGTCAGATTCCATCAAAAACCAACGAACAAACGGGAGACAAAACCCTCTGACAACTCCAGAAAAAAAAACCGCAAAAACACAGCAAAAGCACAGAAACTCAACAAAACCCCACAGACCAACTCAGCAAAAACCCTGCAAAAAAAAAGCCCTCAGAGAAACCCAGCAAGAACCTTACAAATAAAAATTGAGCAAAAGCCCTTGGACAAATTAGTAAAAACCCTGAAAACCCCCAGAAAACCCCCAGAGAAACCCAGCAGAAAGTTTCACATAAACTGTACACAAACCCAGCCAAAAGTCCCAGCACAAATCCATTGACAAGTCCCAGCATGTTAACTGTACAGATACAACCAGGCAACAGGGTCAGATAAACAGAGTTTAAACACAAACACGGGAAGGTAGGGGGACAGAGTGCATGGTGTCGGGTGTAAAGGGACCAGTGTGTCACAGGGAACAATCCCTGTGAGTGGAGAGGAGGGGAGCGTCATATTGGAGGAGCTGGAAATGGCAGACAAAAGAGAAGGCTGGGGTTAGGAGAGATAAATACAATGGTCAGCATGGACGCAGTGGGCCGAACGGCCTGCTTCTCTGCTGTATCAGTCTATGAAGTTATAATGCCTTCACCCAAACAATGCTAGTGAAGATTTAGAAAAATAAAATTACGGCAAAATGATACCAATGGGGGAATGAATAGTTTGAAAGAGTGGGCAGTGGAGGAATTTTATATGAGAAACAGTACTCAGTGTTGAACACCAAATCTAGTCCTACTCACAATTTATTCTAGCCAGATATGGTCCCTCAATGTTCATTGACATTCCATCTAAATCCAAGTTAAATTTATTGTCATGTGCACAAATACCGTGAGGTACAGGTACAATGAAAAACTTGCTTGTAGCAGCATTGCAGGCTTAAATTATACATACATTATGCAAAACAATGAAGAAAAATACTCTGCAAAACAAGATATAGTGCAAAAATGCCAGTAGAAACAAGTCCATGGTAGTGTAAGAGGTAAGATAAGATATCTTTATCAGTCACATGTACATTGAAACACACAGTGAAATCCATCTTTTGCGTAGAGTGTTCTGGGGGCAGCCCGCAAGTGTCGCCATGCTTCCAGCACCAACATAGCATGCCCACAACTTCCTAACCCATACGTCTTTGGAATGTGGGAGGAAACCAGAGCACCTGGGGGAAACCCACGCAGACACAGGGAGAACGTACAAACTCCTTACAGACAGCGGCCGGAATTGAACCCAGGTCGCTGGTATTGTAAAGCGTTACACTAACCGCTACACTAGCGTTGCGTGGTCCTTAGTGTTCTGTTGCTAAGGTAGGGTTAGGGTTGTGCAGTTCGGTTCAAGAACCGGGTGGTGTGGGACCTCAGGCTCCTGTACCGGGTGGTGTGGGACCTCAGGCTCCTGTACCGGGTGGTGTGGGACCTCAGGCTCCTGTACCGGGTGGTGTGGGACCTCAGGCTCCTGTACCGGGTGGTGTGGGACCTCAGGCTCCTGTACCGGCTGGTGTGGGACCTCAAGCTCCTGTACCGGCTGGTGTGGGACCTCAGGCGTGAGAGGACAGGCAGGTAGTGCCAGGTGGGGGAGGTGAGCAGGGGTGGAGTGGGGAGACAGTGGCAGGTGGATGATAGATGTAGGTAGACAATGAGAGAGGGGAAAGAGGGAAAAGGGAGGGGGGGAACAGATGGAGCAAGGTGAGGGGAGGGTTGCGAAGGTGAGGGGAGGGGAGGGGAGGGTGAAGGTCAGAGACATCAGGAACACAAAGGCTCCCAGTGCTGGACTCAGTTAAGGAGGTGAGAATGGGAACCTTTAGAGGAGAGGTGAATGGTCAGGAGAGTCTGTTTTTGGAATTTTTTCCAGGAGGATGCGGAGATTATTTGCAGACCTGCAATTTTCACTCAAATCGAGCCAAATCTCAGCAACAATACTACTCCCCTAAGCAGGTTAGATCTCAAGAAGAGCCCATCATTATACCAGGCAGTAACAGAAATATCTCAATGCTTCCAGTGCCTGGTTTTAGAGCAGCCCAGTACTACAAAAAAAAGATTCATCCTTGGGTGACCTTCATTTTAAATAGAATTAATTTAATTTGGAAATAAATTGCATGCAGAATATCCCTGCTGGGGAAACCACATCTGACGGAGTTGTCCCAGATTTCCAAAAATGAAAATACAGCCCGTCCCCGGATAACGAAAGGGGTTCTGATTTTACAGACGTCCATAAGTCAATTTTGTCCCTAAGTCGAATAACGCACAAAAACCACTGGATATGGGAACTGCACCTCCACTGTACTGTAATGAACAGCATCAAAAGGACACAAGACTGATAAGAAAGAGCAACTACTAAAAGTGGAGAGAGGAACAAATGCTTGTATGTGGGGATGTTCATAAGTCACGTCTTCATAACCCAATTCACCATCCACTTCCCACAATGAGGCATAAGATAAGAGGCATAGGTCGAGTGGACAGTCAGAGACTTTTTCCCCCAGGGCGACAATGACTAACACGAGGGGGCATAATTTTAAGGTGATTGGAGGAAGGTATAAGGGGGATGTCAGGGGTAATTTTTTTTCCTTTTTTTTTACACAGAGAGTGGTGGGTGCATGGAACACACTGCCGGCAGAGGTTGTGGGGGCAGAAACATTAGGGACATTTAAGAGACTCCTAGATAGACACATGAATGATAGAGAAATAGGGGGCTATGTGGGAGGGAAGGGTTAGATAAATCTTAGAGCAGGATAAAACGTCGGCACAACATTGTGGGCCGAAGGGCCTGTACTGTGCTGTAGTGTTCTCTGTTCTAATGTGGTTAATCATGTGCCCTGCCCTCCTTCAGCCACTGGCCCATCCCACTGTCAAAGCAAATAGAGTACCGATTGGTGCAAAAATAAGAACAGAAAATGAGGATGATACTTAACAGGTTAGGCAGCATCTGTGGAGAGAGAAAAGAGTCCAATGAACTTGTGCCAGAACTGGGAAAAGGTTAAATATATCAATCACATCCTTCCTATAGGTGACCAGAACAGAATGCAATACTCCAGATGCACCCTAACCAGAACCTTATAAAGCTGTAACTTCCTGACTCTTGAACTCACTGCCTTGACTAATAAAGGAAAGTATGCCATACACCTTCCTTACCACCCTATCAACTTGTGCGGCCACTTTCATGGAGCTATGGACTTAGACCCGAAGATCCCTCTGTATATCCATGCTGTTAAGGGTCCTGCCATTAACCGTGTACTTTCCCTTTATGTCTGATCTCTCGAAGGCAGACACGGTAGTGTAGCGGTTAGTGTAACGCTATTACAGGACCAGTGACCTGGGTTCAATTCCGGCCGCTGTCTGTAAGGAGTTTGTACGTTCTCCCTGTGTCTGCGTGGGTTTCCTCCCACATTCCAAAGACGTATGGGTTCGGAAGTTGTGGGCATGATATGTTGGCGCTGGAAGCGTGGCGACACTTGCGGGCTGCCCCCAGAACACTCTACACAAAAAAGATGCATTTCACTGTGTGTTTCAATGTACACGTGACTAATAAAGATATCTTATAAAGCGCAACACCTCACACTTGGCTAGATTAAATTCCATCTGCCACTTCTCCACCCATATCTGCAACAGATCTATATCCTGCTGTATCCTTTGGCAATCTTCTACACTACCCCACAATGCCAACTATCTTTGCATCTGCGAATTTACTAACACACCACCCACACTTTCATCCAAGTTGCTTATATATATCACAAACAGCAGAGGTCCCAGTGTGGACCCTTGCAGAACACCACTGGTCATGGACCTCCAGCCAGAATAACACCCATTGACTACTATCCTCTGTCTACGGACAAAAGGACAGAGTCATACAGCACAGAAACAGGCTCTTTAATCCACTGTCCAGACTGACCATCAAACCCTCATTTAGAAACATAGAAAAACCACAGTGCAATTCAGGCCCTTCAGCCCACAAAGTTGTGCCAAACATGTCCCTACCTTAGAAATTACTAGGCTTACCCATAGCTCTCTATTTTTCTCAGCCCCGTGTGCCTATCCAGAAGTCTGTTAAAAGACCCTATCGTATCCGCCTCCACCACCGTTGCCGGCAGCCCATTCCACACACTCACCACTCTCTGAGTAAAAAACTTACCCCTGACATCTCCTCTGTACCTACTCCCCAGCACCTTAAACCTGTGTCCTCTTGTGGCCACCATTTCAGCCCTGGGAAAAAGCCTCTGACTATCCACACGATCAATGCCTCTCATCATCTTATACACCTCCATCAGGTCACCTCTCATCCTCTGTCGCTCCAAGGAGAAAAGGCCGAGTTCACTCAACCTGTTTTCATAAGGCATGCTCCCCAATCCAGGCAACATCCTTGTAAATCTCCTCTGCACCATCTCAATGGCTTCCACATCCTTCCTGTAGTGAGGCGACCAGAACTGAGCACAATACTCCAAGTGGCGTCTGACCAGGGTCCTATACAGCTGCAACATTACCTCTCGGCTCTCAAATTCAATTCCACAATTGATGAAGGACAATACACCATATGCCTTCTTAACCTTTGTATCTTAACCTTACCTAGTGTACATTAATCCTACACTAATCCCGTTTTATATTCCCATCAATTGGCTCCAGTTCTGCCCCTCAGCAACACTCTAGGGGAAACTTACAGTGGCTAATGAACATACCAACCCACATGTCTTTGGGACATGGAGACTAGGTGGTTTCACTACCTCATTGTCCAAAATAATATTAAGTTAGTCAGCAGCTTTTAACTGCAGTTCCTGTTGTAACGTAGAAACCGCAGCAACTTTTTTCTGCACATCAAACACCAAGCGATATTTATTTGTGCAGCAGTGGCTCAGCTGGTAGAGCCGCTGCCTCACAGCACCGGAGACCCGGATTCGATCCTGACCTCGGGTGCTGACTGTGTGTGGGGTTTGCATGTTCTCCCTGTGACCCAGTGGGTTTCCTCTGGGTGCTCCGGTTTCCTCCCACATCTCACAGATATATGGATTGGTGGATTAACTGGTTGCTGTAAATTGCTCCGAATCTGTAGGTGAGTGTTCAAATCTGGGGGGAGTTGACGGGAATATGAGGAGAATAAAAGTGGGACTAATGTAAGACTAGTTGGTTAACAGTCAGCACAGATTTGGTGGGCCGAAGGGCCTGTTCCTCTCTATGACTCTATGTTCCAGGGATATTTATCGAGGGATTTGCCAGAACACACAGAGAGGTCTCCCCAGCTCCCCTTGATCTTTTACTTCAGCTGCTACCCAGGGAGTTGGAACCTGTGGGTTGGTAGGTTAGAGGAGGTATAAGGGTGGTGGCTGATTGTAGGGCAGGGGACATTGTGATGAATGATTGATATGGTTTCCAGGAGAAGTTAAAGAAATTAGTTATAAATAATTAAATTATATTAAATCAAGTTAATTAAATATAATTGTCTTATAAAACTTGGCTACATTGTGATCTGGCTGCATAAGCAGTGCTCAAGATGGAGTAGATAGCCTTTCTCCCAGGGTAGAAATGTCAAATACTAACAGGAATAGATTTAAAAGTGAGGGGGTAAAGTTTAATGGTGATTTACGAGGCAAGTTTTTTTTTAAACAGAGAGCGGTGGGTGCCTGGAACGGCCTGCCGGGGGTGGGGGTGGAGGCAGATATGATAGGAATGTTTAAGAGGCATTTAAACAGACACATGAATATGAAGGGAATGGGGGGATACAGGCAGGCAGATGGGATCGGTTTAAGTTGGCATCACAGTCAGCACAGACATGGTGGGCCGAAGGGCCTGTTCCTGTGCAGCACTGTTCTTTTTCTCTGTTCTATATTGTATTGGCACTTTAATATATTGCTTAGAAAAGGTTGTCTCTGCGTGGCCCTATACCTGTTACCTCAGCCTGCCCACCACAAAGCTAATCCACCCCATCCACACCATTCTTTCTGCAAAGATTCCTGCAGTTTTACTGATGACGTGTCAGCTCTGGTTCATTACTTCTCGATCACAGTATACAGACGAAGCCTGGGTGTCCACGGTAGCCAAGCTCCAAGTCATTACTGAATCCTCCACTGAAGTGTACAACAGGATGGGCCTTACAAGAGTTGGTAATTGATAAATTGGTTTATTGTTGTCACATGTACCAAGATGCAGTGAAAAACTTTGTTTGCATGCCATCCAGACAGATCATTTCAAAACATGGAGGTAGTACAAGGGAAAAGCAATAACAGAATGCAGAATATTGTGTTACAGTTACAGAGAAAGTGCAGTGCAGGCAGACGGTAAGGTGCAAGGCCATGACGTGGTAGATTGTGAGGTCAAGAGTCCATCTTTATCGTACAAGAGGTCCGTTCAATAGTTTTATAACAGTGGGATAGAAGCTGTCCTTGAGCCTGGTGGGACGTGCTTTCAGGCTTTTGTATCTTCTGCCTGATGGGAGGGGGGAGGAGAGAGAGAGAATACCTGGTTCCATCTGCATAAGTTTTTTGCTCTTATCCATTTCCACCTATCACCCACCAGCCTTTGTCTCTACACACCCCTCCTTCCAACCAATTGGCTCCATCAGTCCATCATCTCCCCACCTCATCTAATTCCACCTACTAGCCTCTGCCTCACCCCTCCCTCTCATGTCTATATTCTGGCTATCTTCCGTCTACACTCTCAGTCCTGATGCAGAGTCTCCACCTGAAACATCACCCATCCCTTTGCTTCCACAGATGCTGCTTGACCCACAGGGCTATTTTAATTGACGAGACTCTATCATTAACTGAACAACTTGGGGTGGTCAGTTAAGGCTGAGGTCTGTGGCCATTCCTTCCCTGGAATCCTCTATCCCCAAGGATTGTAGAGGCTCGATCACTGGAAGGACATAAAGAGGAACCATAGAACACTACAGCACAGAAAACAGGCCATTCGGCCCTCCTAGACTGTGGCGAAATGGTATTCCGCTAGTCCCATTTACCTGCACCCAGTCCATAACCCTCCAGACCTCTCCCGGCCATGTATCTATCCAATTTATTCTTAAAACTTAAGAGTGAGCCCACATTTACTACATCAGATGGCAGCCCGTTCCACACTCCCACCACTCTTTGAGTGAAGAAGTTCCCCCTAATGTTCCCCCTTTCACCCTAAAGCCATGTCCTCTCGTACTTATCTCTCCTAATCTAGGTGGAAAGAGCCTACTCGCATTTACTCTGTCTGTACCCCTCATAATTTTGTAAACCTCTATCAAATCTCCCCTCATTCTTCTGCGCTCCAAGGAATAAAGTCCTAACCTGTTCAATCTTTCCCTGTAACTCAACTCCTGAAGAGCCGGCAACATTCTAGTAAATCTTCTCCGCACTCTTTCAATCTTACTGATATCCTTCCTATAGTTAGGTGACCAGAACTGCACACAATATTCCAAATTTGGCTTCACCAACATCTTATACAACCTCACCATAACATCCCAACTCCTATACTCAATACTTTGATTTAAGAATGCCAGGATGCCAAATGCCTTCTTTACAACCCTGTCTACCTGCGACGCCACTTTTGGGGCATAAATTTGTAAAGGATCAGGAAATTGAGGGCTAAGGGGAACTGGCACAGAAGAGGAGATGCGGCCTGGGACAGATCCGCCATGATCATATTGAATGGTGGGGGAGGTTTGAGGGGCCGAGTAGCCTACTCTTGTGTTCTTCTGTTTTATCAATTGACTCTCTCTCTCTGAAAGTCAAACCAGTGCAGGACCTAGGAGTGGCAAATGGATTTCAGTACAGGTAAGTGTGTGGTGATGCATTTTGGAAAGTCAAACCAGTGCAGGACCGGGGAGTGTAAAGGAACAGAGAGACCTAGGAGTACAAGTGCATAGGTAGTTGAAAGTGGCGTCACAGGCAGACAGGGTGGTGAAAAAGGTGTTTGGCACGTTGGCCTTCATCAGTCAGGGCAGTGAGTATAGGAGTTGGAACGTTATGTTGCAGTTGTATAAGTCGTTGGTGAGGCCGCACTTGGAGTACTGTGTATGGTTTTGATCATCCTGTTATAAGAAAGATGTGATTAAACCGGAAATAGTGCAGAAAAGATTTATGAGGATGTTGCCAGAACTAGAGGGCCTGAGTTTTTGGGAGAAGTTAGTCTGAGTGGGGTACTGTGGTTGGCACATACTGGTTGGGCTGAAGGGCCTGTATCCCTGCTGTGTTGCTCTATGACTCTATGAGAGAACACCACTCCTTTCGTACATTCCCAAGGGATCAAACCCGGATTATGTGCCCAAGTAGCTGGTGTGTCTGAACTCTGAGACAAGTTTGACTCCTTTAACAGGTGCCAGGAGATTGGGAAGTGACACATGTTCAGTTTGGTGCCAGAGTGCCAAGGATTACATTCCAGGAAGGCTTCAGTTATAGAGGGGATAAACATCGCACTAAAGAGAGCCATTCAAGATCTTTTGCAGATTAAAAGGAATAATTAGAAGGCAGTGTAAATATAGGGAAAGCTGGCCATGCCTAACAAAATGTATTGAATTCTTTAAGCATCTAAGGGACTTAATCGAGAGGATAATGTGATGGGTGTTGTATATCTTGACTTTCAAAAGCCATTGATAAAATACCTCACCAGAGACTTGTGGCTACGTTTGAAGCTCTTGAGATAAAGGGGGATGTAAATTGGATAATGAATAGGTTAAACAAAAGGCTGCAAGGATCAGGGATCAATTGCACTTGTTTTAATTGGACAGTTGAAGCTTGAGCAAGCTTTTTGTTGCAGCAGGTAATTTGTTACTGCTGGGAGATCTGCCCTTGCACTGCAATAAACACAGAGAACTATCTCAAATTGAATGTATGGAATCAAGCCACGAGGCCATTTGGTCCGAGCTCCATACTGGTCTTCTCCACTCCTTCAATTCACTCGATCAACATATCCTCCTCATAGAATCAAAGAAGGTACAGCATTGAAATAGGCCCTTCAGCCCACCCTGTCCATGCTGACCATAATCCCCATCTATGCTAATCCCATTTGCCTGTATTAAGCATGTATCCCTCTGCACCTTTCCTATCCAGGTACCTGTCCAAATGCCTTCTAAACGTTGTAATTTCATCTAGCAGATGCAATGAGCTCCTCTGGCAGCTCGTTCCAGGTAACTACCACGCTCTCTGTGTGAAATACTTACCCCTCAGATCTCCTTTAAATTTCTCCCCTCTCACATTAAACCCATGCCCTCTAGTCCTAGACCCCCCTGCCCTGGGAGAAAGACTCTGACTGTCTATTTTATCTATGCCTCTCATACAATCAATGCACTCTGTACTACCTCAATGCACTCTGTACTTACCCAATGTAACTGCACTGTGTAATGAATTGACCTGTACAATCGGTGTGCAAGACAAGTTTTTCACTGTAACTCAGTACAAGTGACAATAATAAACCAATACTAATAAATTTATAAACCTCTACAAGGTCAACCCTCAGCTTCCAGTGAGAACTAAGCCAGCCTGTCCAATCTCTCCTTATAACTACAGCCGTCCATTCTGGGCAGCATCCTGGAGAACCTCTTCTGCACTCTGTTGCTATGACATCCTTCCTGTAGTGTGGTGACCAGAATTGTACACGGTGCTCTGAATGCTGTCCAACTGATGTTTTGCGCAGCTGCAACATGACTTCAGAACTCTTTACGACAATGTGTTTGAAGGTAAGCATACCAAATGCCTTCTTCACTACCCTAACCTTCAGTATGGTACAGAGTTGCACTTCCTCCTCGTGTTTACCCAGTTCCCCTTCAGTGTGTCAATACATAACATGAGCCAACAGAATGGTATTCATTCCAGTGAGGCTGGCGTGTGTGATGCTGGGGGCTGATGCCCTTACCCACCAATGAGTGGAGGAAGTCTGCCGGTGAAACAAGGAGGGTGAATATAAAAACTGACACTGGTGACCGAGTGTCTCTGACCTGAACCGTTAACTGTTCCTCTCTCCACAGAGGCTGCCTGACCTGCTGAGTGTTTTCTATTTCAAATTTCCAGCATTTGCAGCTTTGAGGGTAGAATGCCCATGAGGCAAGCAAGTGGCCCACCAGCCGGGCCGTGCAGTTTACTCGCAGCTACCATTGGGCAGGAGGTACAGAAGTCCCACACCACCAGGTTCAGAAACAGCTAATTCCCTTCAACCATTCGGTTCTTGAACCGACCAGCACAACCCCAATCACTACCTTGGTATCGCAACACTGTGACCACTTTGTACTACAATGGACTTTTTTTTTGTTCTAACTGTGCTCTCTCTTGTATAATTTTGTATAGTTTATATTTTTCTTGTGAATGTTGTGCCTATGTGCCTGTGATGCTGCTGCAAGTAAGTTTTTCCTTGCACCTGTGCACACATGTACTTGTGCAGATGACAATGAACTCGACTTTGACTTTGGTGAGGGGCCTCAATTCTGGGCTTATTACCAACAACTGTTCTGTGAGTCCGACAGAGTGGGAGATGCAGGTACAGCTGGATATTCACCAATCCTGATGTCTGATCACACCAACCTTCTCACCCCACCTGCTCCTTCAGCTCGGTCCACTGCAGCTTATGCTAACTTACTTTGTGGGTGCCTCCATTCCATCTGTCTGTCCCACTCTTAGCTTCATACACCTGCCTTAGGAACAGATAACATGGACGAGTTGGGCCGAAGGGCCTGTTTCTGTGCTGTATTGCTCTAGGTCTCTATGACTAACCTTGCTCCAGCTGATACATGTCATTGCTGTCTCTTGCCAGTTCGCCTTTCCCCACCCTCTGCAGGCAAAGAGAGCTTAGAACATGAGGGAGAACTATTGAGACCACCTCCCATTAGACACCTGCAGGAAAGCAGCTATGGGGTATCAGTGGAGTCTTGCTGTGCTGAGTCTGATGATGGGGAGATAGAGCTTCCTAGATACAGGCATCAAAAAGTTGAAAGGCCTGGATAGAGTGGACATTTCCATCAGTGGGAGAGTCCAGGATCCGAGGGCACAGCCTCAGAATAAAGGGATGTCTCTTTAGAACCAAGATGAGGAGGAATTTCTTCAGCCAGAGGGCGGTGAATCTGTGGAATTCAATGCCACAGATGGCTGTGGAGGCCAAGGCATTGGGTGTATTTGCTGATTTAGGTTCTTGATTGGTTAAGGAGGTTAAGGGTTATGGGGAGAAGGCAGGAGAATGGGGTTGAAAATATAAGCCATGATTGAATGGCAGTGCAGGCTTGTTGGGCCAAATAGCCTAAATCTGCTCTTGTATCTCATGGTCTATCATCCAGCCCCAAGGTAAACAGTGCTTGTGTTGATTGTTCTGGCAGAGTGTTCATGGCGAATCTCTGGAGTTCTCCTCCTCGGAGGTTAGATCACTGGGGATATTTAAAGAGGAGGGAGATAAATTGCTGAATGATCACTGAATTGAGGGCTTTGAGGAACTGGCACAGAAGAGGAGCTGAGGCCGGGGGCAGACTAGCCATGATCATATTGAATGGTAGGCAGGCTTAAGGTTCGAGTGGCCTACTCCTGCTCAAGGTGGCAGAACTAGTAGAGCAGCTGCCTCACAGCGCCAGAGGTCTGGGTTCGATCCTGACCTCCGGTGCTGTCTGTGTGGAGTTTGCACGTTCTCCTTGTGACCCCATGGGTTTCCCCCAGGCGCTCCAGTTTCCTCCCACATCTCAAAGATGAGTGGGTTGGTGGGTTAATTGGCCGCTGTAAATTAGCCCCAGTGTGTGGGTGAGTGGTAGAGTCTGGGGGGAGTCAGTGGGGATGTGGGGAGACCCTTCATCTAGATCTGGATTCCAGTCCAGATGAAGGGTCTTAACCCAAAATATCAACGGTCCATTTCCCTCCATAGATGCTGCCTGACCCGCTGAGTTCCTCCAGCTTTGTGTGTTGCTGTTTTTTTTAACCTTTTTCCCAGTTCTGATGAAGGGTGTTTGACTTGAAATGTTGACTCTGTCTCTTTCTCCACAGATGCTGTCTGACCTGCTGAGTGTTTCCAGCATTTTCTATTTTTGAGTTACGGAAGGGGTTGTGTGGGTGAACAGATTTATGGACATGGACAGAGACTGGTGAAAGCTGGGGCATTCTAGCTCCTCCTCCTGCTCAGGGTCTTTGGAAGAGTCTTTGTGTTCTGTGCCTGGTTACTCTTGGGCCCGATGTTCTACGAAGGGCAGCACACCACCACTATACTGGCTAATCACCCATTGACAGGCTCACATATCTGGTTATCACGTGTTCGGATGGGGAATTAATTAGGTGGACATGTTAAAATGGGAGTCCAGGGCTGGAACTATTGGTATTAGTTTATTATCATCACTTGTACCAAGGTACAGTGAAAAATTTGTCTTGTATACTGTTCATACAGATCAATTCATTACACAGTGCATTGAGGCAGTACAAGGGAAAACAATAACAGAATACAGAGAAAAGTGCCTAACCATCCTCCTATTCTTCACGTGTACAACACCTTGGGGTTTTCCTTGATCCTACTCGCCAAGGACTTCTCATGCCCCTTTTTAGCTCTCCTAAGTCCATTCTTAAACTCTCCTGGCTACCTTGTAACTCTCCAGAGCCGTGTCTGATTTTTGCTGTCTAAACCTCAGGGAAGAGATTGCTGTGCCTTTGGCGATGATTTTAGCATCCTCACTGGCCATAGGAGTAGTGCCAGATGATTGGGGTTGGCAAATGTTGTTTCTTTAAGAAAGGGAGTAGGGATAACCCTGGGAATTACAGACCAGTGAGTCTTATTTCAGTGGTGAGCAAATTACTGGAGAAGATTCTTAGAGACAGGATTTATGAGCATTTAGAGAAGCATAGGCTGATTAGGGACAATCAGTATGGCTTTGTGAGGGGCAGGTCATGCCTCACGAGTCTGATTGAATTCTTTGAGTATATGACAAAGCACATTGATGAAGGTAGAGCAGTGGATGTGGTGTACATGGATTTTAGTAAGGAGTTTGATAAGGTTCCTCATGGAAGCCTTATTCAGAAAGTCAGGAGGCATGGGATCCAGGGAAACTTGGCTGTGTGGATTCAGAATTGGCTCACCCATAGAAGACAGAGGGTGGTGGTAGATGGAGCGTATTCTGCCTGGACATCAGTGACAAGTGGTGTTCCGCAGGGATCTGTTCTGGGACCACTGCTCTTTGTGATTTTTTAATAAATGACTTGGATGAGGATGTGGAAGGGTGGGTTAGTGAGTTTGCTGATGATACAAAGGTTGGTGGTGTTGTGGATTGCGTAGAAGGTTGCCGTAGGTTACAACAGGACATTGACAGGATGCAGAGCTGGGCTGAGAAATGGCACATAGAGTTCAACCCTGATAAGCGTGAAGTGATACATTTCAGGAGATCGAACTCAAAGGCAGAATATAAGTTTAGTGGCAGGACTCTTAGCAGTGTGGAGGAACAGAGGGTTCTTGGGGGTCCACGTCCATAGATCCCTCAAGGTTGCCGTGCAGGTCGATAGGTTTGTTAAGAAGACGTATGGAGTGTTGGCCATCGTTAGTCGGGGTATTGAGTTCAAAAGCCATGATGTGATGTCACAGTTCTATAGAACTCTGGTCAGACCACACTTGGAGTATTATGTCCAGTTCTGGTCGCCTCATTATAGGAAGGATGTGGAAGCTTTAGAGAGGGTGCAGAGGACATTTACCAGAATGCTGCCTGGATTGGAGACCATGTCTTATGAGGATAGGTTGAGTGAGCTAGGGATTTTCTCTTTGGAGAGAAGGATGAGAGGTGACTTGATAGAGGTATACAAGATGATAAGAGGCATAGATCGAGTGGACAGTCAGAGACTTTTCCCCAAGGCAACAATGGCTAACATGAAGGGACATAATGTTAAGGTGATTGGAGGAAGATAGAAGGGGGATGTCAGGGGTAAGTTCTTTACACAGAGTGGTGTTTGCCAGCAAAGGTCGTGGGAGCAGATACATCAGGGACATTTAAGAGACTCTTAGATAGACACATGAATGATAGAGAAATGGGGGGGGGGGCACTATGTGGGAGGGAAGGGTTAGATAGATCTTAGAGCAGGATAAAATGTCAGCACAGCATTGTGGGCTGAAGGGCCTGAACTGTGCTATAATGTTCTATTTGACTGCAATTTTGCCCTTTCAACTGCCTATCCTTCCTCAGTCTTTCTGCACCTGCTTGTACACCAAATGCACCAACCTCTGACCTATCACTCTGGCTCTCATTCCCCTGCCAAATTAATTTAAACCCTCCCCAACAGTTCCAACAGACTTGTCCGCAAAAATATTGGTCCCCCTCCAGTTCAGGTGTACCCTGTCCTCTTTGTACAGGTCGTACCTTCCCCAGAAGAGATCCCAATGATTCACAAATCTGAAACCCTGTCCCCTGCACCAATTCCTCAGCCATGCATTCATCTGCCAAATCATCCTATTCTTACCCTCACTGGTGTGTGGCACAGGCAGCAATCCAGAGATTACTACCCTTGAGGTCCTGCTTTTCAGCTTCCTTCCTAACTCCCTATATTCCCTCTTCAGGACCTTATCTCTTTTCCTATCTATGTCACTGGTACCAATATGTACCACGACCTCTGGTTGTTCACTCTCCCCCAGAATGCTGTGGACCTGATCAGAGACATCCCTGATCCTAGCACCTACGAGGCAATATACCATCCGGAAGTCTCTTTCACATCCACAGAATCTCCTGTCTGTCCCCTTTACTATGGAATCCCCCATCAATACCACTCCCATCTTCTCTCCACCACCCCCCCCCCCCCCCCCTTCCCTTCCCTTCTGCACCAGGCAACCAGGCTCAGTGCAGAGACCTGGTCACTGCAGCTTTCCTCTGGTAGGCTGTTTCACCCCCCCAACTGTATCCAAAGCAGTATACCTATTATTGAGGAAACAGCCACAGGGGAACTCTGCACTACCTACCTATACTCTTTTCTTTTCCTGAAAGTCACCCAGCTGCCTGCCTCCTGCAGCTTAGGAGTGACTGCCTTCCTGTGGCTCTTAGCCATGTACTCCTCATTATCCCATAGGATCTGAAGGTCATCCAGCTGCAGCTCCAGTTCTCTAATATGGAGATCTGTAAGGACCTGCAGCTGGATGCACCTCATGCAGATGTAGTTATCAGGGAGATTGAATGTCTCCCAGAACTCCCACATCTCACAAGCTGAACACACCACTGACCCTGACTTCACTACTTTGGCCTGGCACTAAAAGGAACACCAAAGCAAAGAAAGAAAGGAATTTACCAGAGATTTACCTTCACCTCTTCTCAATACCCCCAACTCTAACACTGATCCACTCACACAATAACTGCTCTTCTGATACCTGCCTTCCCTTTATTTGCTGCTGTTAATGAGTCAACTAACTGGTAACAATTTGCAAATGTGCCCCGTTTAGACTCTTGCATGGTGAAACTCACAAGCACAGGTACAGAGACTCATCTCTTTTCAAAGGTCCAATAATCTAAATGTTTTGGGAAATATTAGACCTGTTATGGTTTAAAAACCCACCAGAACACTAGATTCAAGGCCATTTAACTGCACTGACAAAACTAAACCACATGCCCGGGGCATTATGTGGGCCCCAGACAAAACACTTGTTAAGCACAATTGAAAAACTGTGTTCAGTACAAGTTGTTCATTGGCCACTTGCCAATTTGGGGAATGATATGTATGAACAGTAATAAATATAAATATATAAATTCAAATTATTATATGCCAGCTTAGTTTTGTAGATTAGGATAGGAATTTTCAACTGTTAAGGAAAACTTATTATCACTGTCACTCCAAATGAACGGCACATGACAAGGCTGTTGGCATTAACTATTCAAACTGCCAAGCAGGCAACTTCCTGACCCAAAACGTCGACTACCCCTTTGGCTCCACAGATGCTGTTCGACCCGCTGAGTCCCTCCGGCAGTTTATCTTGTGTCCCATCATTGTTCTGATTGGTCATCTTGATCTTGGGCAATGTAGTATTCAGGCTACAGGGCGAGGAGGAGTGATAGAATATCCAGGTGACGGGACGAGTTGGGACAGGGTGGTGGTTGTTGTCAGACTGTATCCGGGGCAATGCAGTATCCAGGTGACGGGGCGGGTCTTGGCAGTTTCAATGAAGGGGCGGGGTTATGAGATATGCAGGCGGCGGGGCGGTTCGGCTCAGCCTCAGCGGCGAGTGTTATGTGATATCCATGGTAAGGGGCGAGTGTGATGCGGTATCCAGGGGACGGGGCGACTTGTCCTTCTGGTACAGGTGCGGCCTGTCTCACCTGTTGGAGCCGCCCAACGCCGTCAGAAAGTTTGTTAACCGAGGGGAGACGAACTGAGGAACCCGGGGTAGGAGCTAACAAGAGCTCAGGCTTCAGATGGCGTTCGGAGCGAAGAGTTGGGCTTCGGGGGCACGTTACCAGCGGGTCCGGGCCAAGGACTGGAGTGAGGAGGACGACGAGGAGGAGAAGGAAGTGTCCATTTATCTGCACTCGTAAGTATTCGTCCCTGAAATAACCAAACAAGGAAATTGCTAGGAAATTTAAATTGGAGACAAAAAAAACGGCAGTTGGTGGAATCTAGAGCAAAAACCAAACTTGCTGGAGGAACTCAGCCGGTCAGGCAGCATCTGTGGAGGGGAATGGACAGTCGACGTTTTGGGCCAAGGCCCTTTATCTGGACTGAAATAGTAGAGCTCTTGCCTCACCCCTCCTTGCCTCTTTATACTGCCTATCTCCCTTGGAATTAGTTTGTTATTGTCACTTGTAGCGAGGTACAGTGAAAAACTTGTTCATTCAGATCTATTCATTACACAGCGCATTGAGGTAGTACAAGGTAAAACAACAATGGAATGCAGGATAAAGTGTCACAGCTACAGAGAGTGCGGGCAGGCAATAAGGTGCAAGGCCATAATGAGGTAGATTGTGAGGTTAAGAGTCCATCTTATCTTACTAGGGAACTGTTCAATAGTCTTATAACAGTGGGATAAAAGCTGTCCTTGAGCCTGGTGGTACGCACTTTACTCTCAGCATGCAGTTGAAGGCAATGTGGGAGAGGGTAAGTTACAGAGATATAATTGGAGGAAAGGGACTGATCACTGGGCCAAATGGCTTCCTATGTTGTAGGAAAATATGAAATATTGGTAATGACAATAAGTAACACATTTGAGGTCATTCACTGCTGCACCTTTATATAAATCTAGGATTCTTTCTAGTCCTCCTCCCCCACCTAGATATTCAGTCAAGTCACTGCCTTTTGTGTGTCCACAAACAAACGCATTTGATCTGTAAGCTATTGACAATATCCACATTTTGAAAATCACTTTCTTAAAAGCAAAATGCAAAGTTGACAATATAAAATATCTTGTCTATGCAGAGTTTTATTGGCATAAAAATATTAAAACAAATTTTTTTCAAGGATACTTTTTCTGTTATCATCGACAAAAAAGCAGAGAGTTCTGCAGATAAGCAAGGCTGATATTTCTTGTGGCAGGCTACACTCTTCGCTGTGCTACTTATATGGATGAGGCATAAAGCTTCATGAGTGAGTGTAAATGATCCTATGGCCTCTGTCCATGCAAAGTCCTCCCCTCCCAGTCCAATATTTATCCTTCAAACCTATCTTGCTGTTTGCAAATTGGCTGAAGCATTTCATTGCTTTAGAATATTCTTTAAAAAATATTTTTTCTAGTTGCAAAATATTTTGGAACACTCTGAAGGACTGCACAAATAGAAGTCCTTTCTTTAGCAAGACAGTCAAAATCAAAAATCCCTATCAAAAACCCTGTGCAGCCTCATTGTGCATTATTTGCCCTGCCACTATGCTACGATATCTCTTACTTATTGTGAATGGAGAAATATTAATGCTACATCAAAAATAAAGCCTTCTGTAACAGCAATTATATGTCGATGCACCGAATAGTCACTTAAATCAGCTGATTTATTTTGATAAATCTGTGACATCCATGCTAAAGTGGATCAAAGGGAATTTTATTAATTATGTTGGGTTAAGAATATTATTACCACTTCTGAAAGTATTGGGGGATTCTAAATGTTATTTAGCGTGGAATATTAATTGCCTCAGAAAATGTCCTGATTCATAGCATGTCTAACATTTGTCTTTCTAAATATGAAGCTTCTTAAATCTGCTTATAGTTCCATCTTTGTTATACTTAATTGTTCACTAATTTATAATTTCCATTGTGATTGGATGTCACTATGTGCATTGCGCTTTCAAGCTTGAAGTTTAAAACTAAATTGCCCATTATGCTGGTCCTTTAGACCTCCCAGCACAAGGTGGCACTGCTTATACACCAAGCTCCCAACTCCCTGTTTGTTACTCCAGGTGATATTTGTGGGTAAGGTTTTTAACATTTTAATATATTTTTCACTTTTCTGCATTTCACTGTTCCCTGTGAAATATATCTTAAATTTATTTTCTACTCCCACTATGTTGGAACATTTTTAAGGAATGGATTCTTGAGTGGTACTGTTGATCCTTCACTTAAATTTGGAGTCCATTTATTCAATATTTTCACATGATGTAGATCCCCCTTCAATAACTTTCCAACTTAGAGGAATGGAATTGACGGCATAATATTGCTCTGTTTCTACTGAGAAATTTTAGTTCATTCTTCTTTTTGGTTGTTTTTTTTTTAAATTTTTCTGTTTATAATTTTTCTCATTGATTTGGGCTTTTTCCTTTCCTTTTTTAATTTATATAATCTTTTTCTTTCCTTTCTTTTATATTATATTCATTTACTAAGAGATTGTCGGATCTACAGATTTTTTAATATCTTATTGTTCTTTATGATTATCTATGCCATGATTGTCCTCCTGATCTCTTTGTATTACATGTACAAACATTGATGTTATATAGTAATCTGTATTAATTTGAAAACTAGTAAAGAGTGAAAAAGAAAGCAATGAATTCTAGGCTGGCCTGTGCTTGACTCCATTTATGACAGGATTGTAAACCTGTTGGTTATTTATAACGTGAGGAGTCTGTAAATTAGCTTCAGTAGGAGGCTAAGATATTATTTATTCATACATGAGGTTGATGTAGCAGACTTGGGTGGCAAAAGTTACCTTGAAACAATGCATACCAGAGTCCTCCACCATTGAAAGATTTCCTAATTTCAGGTCTGCATCTGTTGTAGACTCATTGACGGATATATGGGAACTAGAGGGTTAATTGGATGGATCCTTTTTTCAAGTAATTAAGCAGCTCTTTGTTTAAAACTTCACCTCTTCTGTCACAAGAAGCCCACTTGTCCAGATCTGGCAGCATCTTTTCAGGCTGGAGGAACACAAGTCGTGGAATCGCAGCTCAGAAGTGGGCCCCTGTGGCTGACCGTGCTGTCTATCTACATTTGCCTGCATTAGGTCTGTGTCCCTCTGTGCCTTTCCCATCGCCACTGTAATTGTATCTGCCTCCACCACCTCCTCTGGCAGCTTGTTCCAGATTACCACCACCCTCTGTATGGAAAAACTTGCCCCTCATATCCTTAAGTTTCTACCTTCTCTCGTTAAACCTGTGACCTCTAGCTCTAGACTCCCTGCCCTGGGAAAAAGACTCTATCTATCCTATCTATGCTCCTCATAATGTTCTAAACCTCTAAGGTAATCCCTGAGTCTCCTATGTTACCGTGAGAATAAACCCAGCCTGTTCAATGTCTGCAGCCCTCCATTCCAGATAACATCCTGGAAAGTCTGTTCTGCACTTTCTTTATTATCATTTCCTTCCTGAATCTCTTCTGCACTCCCTCTATTGCTACCACCTCCTTCCTGATGTACATTGCTATGTTTGGGATACGTATGATGAAAGCTGGCCTTTGTAAACAAGTGCTCTAAGTCAGCCTATTGGAGTGAGATAGGTCACCTGGCTGAGTGGTGCTGTGAAAACGACCTCTCTCTCAAAGTCAGCAAAACTAAAGAACTGATTGTTGACTTCGGGAAGGGGAAGGAGGGTGAACATGCGCCAGTCTACATTGGGGGATCAGTGGTGGAGAGAGTTAGCAGCTTTAAATTCCTGGGCATTAACATATCGGATGAACTGGATACAAACATAAGGAAAGTGCGCCAGTGTTTTTACTTTCTTAGGACATTAAGGAGGTTCGGCCTGTCATCGAACACTCTAACAAACGTCTGCAGTGTACTGTTGAAAGTATTCTGACTGGTTGCATCACGGTCTGGGACGGCAATTTGAATGCGTAAAGAATGTAAGAAAATACAGAGAGCAGTGGACTCAGCCCAATACTTCATGAGCACATCCGTCCCCACCATGAGTAGTATCTGCAGGAGGCGCTGCCTCAAGAAGCAACATCAATCATCAAAGATCCCCACAATCCAGGCCATGCATCTTCTCATAGCTACCATCGGGCAGGACGTACAGAAGCCTGAAGTGCCACACCACCGGGTTCAAGAACAGCTATTTCCCTTCAACCATTCAGTTCTTGAAAACACTAATCACTACAGTTTAGCAACACTATGACCACTTTGCAATAAAAGTGGACTTCGTTTTTTTTTTGTTCTAACTGTTCTTCTTATAAAAATTGTGTATAATTTGTTTTTCTCGTGAATGCTACTTATCTGATGCTATGTGCCTGTGATGTTGCTGCAAGTAAGTTTTTCATTGCACCTGTGCACACATGGACTTGTGCATGTGACAATCGACTCAACTTTGAGTCTAAAGGGGAAATATAGATGATATTTGAAGAGTAAACACGGTTGTGGATGAAAAGGATGATGACAAGCAAAACAAATCAAAGCGTGTCTGCCCTAGTCTGAAAACCACACAAACTGCCAGCCCACTGTGCAGGGTCAGAGTGATCTTGATTCTGAAGTAGAGGTGGCAAACATTGACCAGTTTTCTTGGTGTGATGTCACAGCCTTGCTTCACCCCAGCCTACACTAGAATCAGGTCTGTGGTGAATAAATTGAGGACCACGGTTTACTTGCCCTCGAGGATTCTTCTGCGGCCCAAACTCCCAAGGACCCCTCCTGCCAAGAGCTGAGAACAGAAGAGAGCTGATCATGGACAATGAGACAGTCAGTACCTTTCAGAAGCACTTTGTAAATCTCTCAACCTGCCTTTTGACCCAGAGTATTTGACACAAAAGTCCTTGACTGTATTCCGTAGCTCCATTCCAGATCACAGCCTAGATGGATTCTTGAGTGCACAGGATCGCAAGAGGCTGCAGAGGGTTGTAGACTCGGCCAGCTCCATCACGGACACAACCCTCCCCACCATCGAGGACTTCTTCAAGAGGCAGTGCCTCAAGAAGGCAGCATCCATCACTAAGGACCCTCATCATCCGGGACATGCCCTCTTCTCATTACTATCATCAGGGAGGAGGTACAGGAGCTTGAAGAGCCTCAATGATCCAGGAATAGCTTCTTCCCCTCCATCATCAGATTTCTGAGCGATCCATGAACACTATCTAATTATTCCTTTTTTTTGCACTATTTATTTATCTTTGTGATTTATAGATTTTTATGTCTTTGAACTGTACTGTTGCCACAAAACAACAATTTTCACATCATTCTGTCCTTTCCAATTCCAGCATTGAATTAGCTTTCCCATTGGAAGTTGTATTAGGGATTGGTCAAGGTTAAAGTCAAATTCCACAGACTATCTCATTGTCCGTGATCAGCCCTCTTCTGTTCTAAGCTCTTGGCAGACTGGGTGTTTGGGCCAGAAAGAATCCAAAACCATTGTAGTCGCCAGCTCTTATGGCCAAGAGTTGTTTTGTGGACTGGCCTTCTGATGCTGTAGATCTTTTTCCATGCAATGTACTTTCAGTCGAAGAACAGATTACAGGTGTGATCTCTAAGCTCCTGGACCTCCAGGTCATTCTTGTCAAACTAGTGTTGACTGATGATAGAGAAACCAGGAATCTTTTTGCAGGATCTAATTATCATGGTCTTCAGGCTGTGGACAGTCTGAACCTCCTGCTTGTTGGGAGTTATGATAACCTTTCAGATGAGTTTTCTTTACATTGATTTTCTTGCAACAGTGTTCCTCTTGCCTACACTATTTTGGAACTAGGTTGATGGAGATAACAAGAAGGATTAGGTAGTGGTTGGTCCAACAGTTATGGTTCCTGTCATGGTGCGAGTGCTATGGACATTCAGGAGATCCTTGAAATGCCTTGCTCAGGTGATGAGGTAACTTAGAAGGCATCGGTTTTTGGTCCAAGTGTGTTACCATGACATCTTGGACTTGAGTCTCATTGGGAATAGGACTACAGTGGAGTTAGCTTTTCTTAATACTTCCCTACCTGTTATACCATTCTAGTGGTCTCTGTCCTTTCCAACTCCGGCATTGAATTACCTTATTGCCCATTGGAAGCTGGATTAGGGATTGGTCAAGGTTTGAGTAGTATCCCACCTTAGCTTTGTCCATTTCTTCCAGGGTTGCAGTGTATGCCTCATGAATATTGTGTGCCAGTGGCACAGCAGAGTGACAATACATGGATGTTGAGCTCCAAGCCATCGTTGGTTCCTTCACAAGTATACAGGACGATGGGTCTAAACAGCTGGAGGACAAACCTCCTTCACCAACTTCACCCCCCACCCCACCCCCCCCCCCCCACCTCCTTCCCAACACCAATCCTGACAGTCAAGGTCCCTTAAGAGATCCTAAGCACTGTGGTCTCTTCCCATAGCTTGGAATCCACGTTGCAAGAGCAGACCTTGTGGAAACTTCATTGTTGCCTCTAATACCTTTGATAGCCTGAGGATGAAAAATGATATTGATGACCAAGACCTTAAACCAGACTTCAAGGTCATGGTCTACTGAGTAGCAATGATGTTAGCCCTCCTAAATACATTAATGGAATGGACAGCTTACAGTAGGTACCTTAGAGCACCAGTGAAATACCACCAGTGTTGCCTACGCAAAATCAATTGGCAGGATCAATAGACCAATATACCACAGGGGTCGGTGTTGGGGCCTTTGTTATTTATATAAATTATTTGGATACAAATGCACAAGATCAGTAAGTTTCCAGATGACACAAGATTAGGAGAAGTCGTTGATAGTGAAGAAGGTTATCGTAGATTACAAGAGGATCTTAATCAATTAGGGAAATGGGCCAAGGAGTGGAAAATGGACTTCAATACAGATAAGTGTGAGGTGATGCATTTTAGAAAGTCAAACCAGCGTAGGACTTGTACTATGAATGGTAGGGCACTGGGGAGTGTAACGGAACAGAGGGACCTAGGAGTACAAGTGTATAGTTCACTGAACACAGCATCACAGGTAGACAAGGTGGTGAAAAGGGTGCTTAGCACACTGGCCTTCATCGGTGAGGGCGCACTTGGAGTACTGTGTAGAGTTTTGGTCACCCTGTTATAGGAAAGACAGTTAAACTGGAAAGAGTGCAGAAAAGTTTTACGAAGATGTTGCCAGGACTCAAAAGCCTGAGTTATAGGGAGAGGTTGGCCAGGCTAGGTCTTTATTCCTTGGAACGTAGGAGAATGAGGGGTGACCTTGTAGAAATGTTTAGAATTAGGAGAGGTCTTTCTCCAGGGTAGGGGAGTCCAAAACTAGGAAGCATAGGTTCAGGGTGAGAGGGGAAAGATTTAAGAGGGACCTGAGGGGCAACTTTTTCACGCAGAAGGCGTTGCGTATATGGAATGAGCTGCCACAGGAAGTGGCTGAGGCAGGTACAATAGTATTGTTTAAGAAGCACTTGGATGGGTACATGGAGGGGTGGGGCTTAGAGGCACATGGACCGAATGCAGGAAATTGGGACTAGCTGGGTGGGCACTGTGGTGAGCATGGACTGGTTGGGCTGAAAGGCCTGTATCCATGTTTTATTGCTCTATGACCTTCCTTCACTTTTAAGGTCAGAAGAGTTGTTCTACCCTGATGATTATTCCTTTTGCAACCTATTAGCACAAAGAGCAGCAAATCCTGGGCAATATTCAGGCATGGGCTTGTAAGTGGCAAGTAAAAGTTCCAGGCACCGACTGCCACCAGTGGCTGAACAAGGTCCCTCAGCACCTCCTTCTCGAGGGCATTTAGGGGTGGGCAATAAATGCTGGCATTGCTTGCAAAGCCCAAATCCTTAATGAACTAAAAAAAATTACAACAAGCATTGGTAAGATGCCACCAACATTGCCTCCACAAAATCCCTTGGCAGGATGGATGAAACAACACCCGCGCCCTCTTCCAGGACAACATCCGCAGGACTGAGGCTCCGATCATGCTCAACCAACTCCAGTGGGCTGGCCACATCATCCAGACTCCCGAAACAGGCTTTCCATTCTGAGCTCTGCCACAGCAAGAGATTTTCTGGAGGAGAAAGATGCTTGAAGCACGACCTCAAACTTTCTTGAGGAAAAAGTGTTGCGTGTCGGTTGACTCATGGTAATTCCTGGCCTGTGACCATTTAAAATGTAGAAAGTGTGTCAGGGATAGACTGAGCAACTTGTGTCTCATTGAGTCTTAAGGAGGTCAAGCAAAACCGGTAGACCATCTCGCTTGCACACCTGCTCCATCAAACACTTCTAGATCACTGGGGGTATTTAAAGAAGAAACAGATAAATTTGTCAAGGATCAGGGAATTGAGGTCTGTGGGAACTGGCGGAGAAGAGGAGGAGGAGATTTGACATGTCACAGAACACTCTAACAAAATTCTACAAATGTACTGTTTACGTTATCCTGACTGGGTGCATCATGGTCTGATACAGCAATTCAAATGTGCAGGATCACAAGAAGCTGCAGAGAGTAGTGGACTCTGTCCGATACATCACGGACACGTCCCTCCCCACCATCGGGAGTATCTACAGGAGGTGCTGCCTCAAGAAGGCAACATCCACCATCAAAGATCCCCACCATCCAGGCCATGCCATCTTCTCGCAGCTTCCATTGGGCAGGAGGGACAGAAGCCTGAAGTCCCACACCACCAGGTTCAAGAACCTACTTCCCTTCAACCATTTGGTCCTTGAACCAACCGGCACAACCCTAATCACTGCAGTTTAGCAACACCATGACCACTTTGATCACTTTGCACTACAGTGGACTTTTTTTTTAAAAATTTGTGTTCTTTCCTTTACAATTTTGAATAATTTATATTTTTCTTGTGTATGTTGTGTCTTTAATGCTGAAATAAAAACTGAATACAGGAAGTGCTCATCTGGTCAGTCAGCAGTTAGAGTGAGAGAAAGAAAATGCTTTGGTTTGATCATCCCATAGAAGTTCTGTTGAAAGGTCATCAACCTGAAATATTAACTTTATTTCCTTCTCTGACCTGAGTATTTCCAGAATTTTCTGTATTATTGACCTTCAATTTATAATTTTATCCATGTGTTCAAATCCCTCTGGTCTCACCGACCCTAGCTCTGTAATCTCCTGTCGTTTCTGAGATCTCCTTATCTTGCACCTAGTTCTATGCCAATTATATTAAATTGGTGTCTTCGTGTCAGTGAAAACGCTTTCTTCTTATTTACTTGATCAAAACCATGCTTCATTTAAACACCTTTCACTTTAATCTTAACTCTTTGAAATAATAATGAATAATAAACACACAATAAGCCAAGAATTGTAAACAAAATAACGTTTACAATCCTGTGCTTTACAGACTCCCCTGGCAAGTGACTCTCGGTGAATATGAACGCACTGTTTCACTGGTGGAGACAGCATTTGTGAACTGCAATATCCTTGCTTGGCCGGTTTATAGGATTATCTAAACCACTCAATTGGATTACTGCATTGTAATTCACCGAGATATCTGTGGTCCTCTATGTAATGACATTTTGATTAATGTTGTTGCCTGTTTGCAGATATTTGCATACCCCACAGCGTATCTCTATCGCTGCAACGTTAAGGACAAAGGTTTGCATTTGCCGTCTCTGTCCGTTTGTAGTGAGCTTCGTAGTTTGGCTGGAGTGAGTGGGTGAGACGCAGGTGAGATAGCTGTGACTGTATCACCAAGCTGTCCTATTTTTAAAATTTATCTGGGATCTAAGTATCAGTACTTTTGTCTGCATGCCATTCAGTCAGATCATTCTATATGTAAGTATATCAAGGTAGTGCAAAAGAAAAACAGAATGCAGAATATTGTGTTACAGTTACAGAGAAAGTGCAGTGCAGGTAGACAAAGTTCAAGGGCCACTACATGATAGATTGGGCGATCAAGAGTTCATCTTTAGCATATGAGAAGTCCATTCAAGAGTCTGATAATAGTGGGATAGAAGCTGTCCTTGAGCTTGTGGTACATGCTCTCAAGCTTTTATATCTTTTGCCTGATGGGAGAGGGGAGAAGAGAGAATGACCGGGGTGGGTGGGGTCTTTGATTATGTGTTCTGCTTTTCCAAGGAAGTATAGATGAAGTCCATGGAGGACAGGCTGGTTTGCACGATTGACTGGGCTGGGTTCACAACTCTCTGCAATTTCTTGCGGACTTGGGCAGAGCAGTAGCCATGTCAAGCTGTGATGTACCTGGGTGGGATGCTTTCTATGGTGCATCTGTTAAAATCGTAAATCATTGGGGACATGCCTAATTTCCATAGCCTTCTGAGGAAGTAGAGGTGATGGTGTACTTTCTTGGCCATGGTGTCTACATGGTTGATCCAGGACAAATTGTTGGTGATGTTTACACCTAAGCAACTTGAAGCTCTGAACCATCTCTACCTCGGTACCATTGGTGTGTACTCCACCCTGCTTCCAGAATCAGTGACCATCTCCTTCATTTTGCTGACATTGAGGGAAAGGTTTGATGTCTCTAGTAAGGCTAGCATTTATTATTGCCCATCCCAAATTGCCCTTGAACATTTCAGAGGGCATTTATGAGCCACCACAGTGGTGGGTCTGAGGTCACATGTAGGCCAGACCGGGTAAGGGCAGCATGTTTCCTCCTCTGAATCCAAAGGGTCTTTACAACAATCCTGTGGTTTCGTAGTCATTGTTGCTAATTAACAAAGTTATTTTTTAATTCCAAATTATTAGCTGAATATAAATTCCACAGTTGTCTTGGTGGGATTTGAGCTTGGGTTTCAGGTTGTTCTGGGTTACTAGTACTAGTGACTGTACCACCACTGTACCCATCACTAAAGCCATCATTGGCATTGGTGTGGAGCATCCCTGGGCCAGCTGAAACAAGGGCATTATTTAACATGGGGACGAGTGAGTCACATGTTGGATGGCTTTTGTTTTAGCTGGTTGAGTTGGGGAACTGAATCGGTGTTATAGACTTGGGAAATAAGTACCTGTTTCCTAAAACTATCACTCAACTGTTCTCTACACATTCCAGACACCTACCACTCTCTATGTTTTTAAAAAAAAAACTTGTCTCGCTGAGAAACTCCCTGCCCAACAGCACTGTGGGAGCACTTTCATCAGAAGGAATGCAGCAATGGAAGAAGATGGCTCACTAGCACCTTCTCAAAGGATAGTAGGGATGGGGAAGACATGCTGGTTTTGCTGACAATGCCCAGATCCTTAAAAATAAATTTTAAAAAAAAGCACTGACAACTCTTCGGAGCCATTTCATTGGGTGTGAAGTAAATTGGGATCGCCTGAGGTGGTGAAAAGCATTGTGGAGGGACCTTTGTCTTCTGTTCAGCTCCTTCAGTCGAATTGAGTTTCCTGAACAATGTTTATTTCTTTTAAACAAAAAGCAAAGACACAACTTGCACCCCTTGACTCTCAAACCTAATCCTGTTTTTGAAACACAGTGACCACAGTGGAGGCAAATGTGAGTCATAGTTGTACATCATGGAAACAGGCCCTTCAGCCCAACTCGTCCATGTTGACCAAGGTGCCCATCTAAGCTAGTCCCATTTGCCCATGTTTGGCCCATATCCCTCTAAACCTTTCCTATCGATGTACCTGTCTAAGTGTCTTTTTAGATGTTGTTAATGTACCTGCCTCACCCACTTCCTCTGGCAGCTCATTCCATATACTGACCACCCTCTGGGTGAGGAAGTTGCCCCTCAGGTTCTTATTAAATCTCTCCCCTCTCACCTTAAACTTTTTTTTGTTCTAATTGTGTTCTTCCTTGTAAAAATTGTGTATAATTTATGTTTAATTTATGCTTTTCTTGTGAATTCTGTTTATACAATGCTCTGTGCCTGTGGTGTCTCTGCAAGTAAGTTTTTCATTGCACCTGTGCACACATGGACTTGTGCATTCGACCATAAACTCGACTTTGACTTTGCTCAGCTGTTTTAGATGGATAGCCAGTGCTTTTCTAAGTTTCTCACAACAATGTCAAACACAGCTGCAGTGGGGAGGAGATGGTCACCCACCTCTTCACAGACTGGATTAGTTAAGATGGTGTGGAGAAGGATGCAAGGGTCCGTGTCACGTTTAACAGAGGACTCTCTGATCTGCAGGCTGTTCCCAGGGGGACACACAGACAGACATCAAGTGCTGCTGGAAGATCATCAGCTCAGTGAAAGACGCCCTTTGGCCTGCCCGAAACCTGTTGGTCTCCCAGCTCAGCGAGATGTTTGTAAGGAAACGCTGCTGACTGACACAGTCCCGGCTGCAGGAGTCTGTGCTGAGGGACGCACTGAAGCTCGGTGCAGCCAATGCAAAGGTTCTGTGGGGAAGGACCACATTCTGGGCTCCTTCAGCTACTGGGCACTGAGGGGCTGGATCCGACAGAGGAGCTCCTCAAACAACAGAAGGGTGAATCACCCCAGGGGCCACTGAGTGGCAATGGTGCTATGTACAAAAGAAAGATGTACAAAAGAAAGATGTACAAACACTACCATGTATGGAAACAGCAACACTGAATGGCACTAAGATGTAAAGGGCTTTGCTCTGTATTCTTCTTTTATGTATTTTCTTTATGATGCATAAAGTTTGTTCTTGATGTAAAAAAAGATTGAATTGTTCCTGAAATAGGGAACAAGCTGAACCGATGGATTGAATATTTATTTGTGGAATTGCACAGCACTGAAGGGGTCATTTGTCTCTCACTGCATATTACCATCTTCCCTTAAGACATAGAAGGAGGCTATTTGGTCCTTCAAGTCTATGCTGACTCACACAGCAATTTAATTCTCCCACTAACTTTTCCTCTAACTTTTTATCCATGTGCCCACGAGTCTGTGGCAAATTTGTGCAGGGAGGAGAGCCATCGCCTCACAGCGCCCGAGACCCAGGTTCGATCCTGACCTCAGAAGCCGTCTGTGTGGCGATTTCATGTTCTCCCTGTGACCCCCATGGGTTTCCTCCAGGTGTTCCAGTTTCCTCCCACATCCCAAAGACATGCGGATTGGTAGGATGATTTGCCACTGTAAATTGTCCCTACTGTGTAGGTGAGGGGTAGAATCTGGGGGGGAGTTGATGAGAATGTGGGGAGAATAATAAAGGGATTAATGCAGGATAAGTGTAAATAGGTGGTTGATGGTCAGCACGGACTCAGTGGGCCAAAGGGCCTGTTTCTGTGCCGTATCTTTCTATAACTCCCCTGAGGCATCAATTGGTCTCACTCCTCTGCCCTCATGTAATTTCTTTCTGAATGGTATCTATCCATTTGCCACGTGCAGGATACCCTAAAAGTTAACCTCCAGGTTGAGTCGGTGGTGAAGAAGGCGAATGCAATTTTGGCATTTATTTCTAGAGGAATAGAATATAAGAGCAGGAATGTGATGTTGAGGCTCTATAAGGCATTGGTAAGACCTCACGTGGAGTACTGTGTACAGTTTTGGGCTCCTTGTTTAAGAAAGGATGTGCTGATGTTGGAGAGGGTTCAGAGGAGATTCACTAGAATGATTCCAGGAATGAGAGGGTTAACATATGAGGAATGTTTGACGGCTCTTGGGCTGTACTCCTTGGAGATCAGAAGAATGAAGGGGGACCTCATACAAACATTTCGAATGTTAAAAGGCCTGGACAGAGTAGATGTGGCGAAGTTGTTTCCCATGGTAGGAGAGTCTAGTACAAGGGGGCATGACTTCAGGATTGAAGGGCACCCATTCAGAACAGAGATGCGGAGAAATTTCTTTAGTCAGAGAGTGGTGAATCTGTGGAATTTGTTGCCTCGGGTGGCTGTGGAGGCAAAGTCATTGGGTGTATTTAAGGCAGAGATTGATAGGTATCTGAGTAGCCAGGGCATCAAAGGTTATGGTGAGAAGGGAGGGGAGTGGGGCTAAATGGGAGAATGGATCAGATCATGATAGAATGGCGGAGCAGACTCGATGGGCTGAATGGCGGACTTCTGCTCCTTTGTCTTATGGTCTTATTTCTCCTTTTGAAGAATCTCCACTACTCTTCCAAACAGTGCATCCCATTGTCTGAGTTTAAGGTCAAAATTCTCATCATGTTCTGGCTCGTTAGCCAATACCTTAAGCCTGGTTGTCAAACTCCTTGTCCTTATTCACTCCATCATGTGCACTCTCCGCATTGTCAATTATCCACCTCGTTATGACCTTGCACCTTATTGTCTGCCTGCACTGCACTTTCTCTGTAACTGCAACTTTTTATTCTGCATTCTGTTACTGTTTTCTTTTGTACTACCTTGATGAAATGATCTGTATGGATGGCATGGAAAACAAAGTTTTTCACTCTATCTTGGACAATAATAAACCAATTTAGTAGCACGAGGAACAAGACACCAAACCAGATAGAAACGATTCTGGCTAGGAAATGATAAACAAACTGTGAGATGAAGGCGTAGAGAGTGCATTTCCAAGGAGAAATTTATGGCAACTGCTCTGCCCAAGACTGCAAAAAACTGCAGAGAGTTGTGGCCACAGCTCAGCACATCATGAAAACCAGCCTCCCCTCCATGGACTTTGTCTATACTTCTTGCTGCCTCGGAAAAGTTGCCCACATAATCAAAGACCCCACCCACCCCAGACATTCTCTCTCTTCCCCCCCCCCCCATCGGGCAGAAGATACAAAAGCCTGAAAGCACGTACCACCAGGCTCAAGGACAGCTTCTATCCTGCTGTTATAAGACTGTTGAATGGCCCCCTAGTACAATAAGATGGACTCTTGACCTCACAATCTACCTTGTTATGGCCTTGCACCTTATTGTCTCCCTGAACTGCACTTTCTCTGTAACTGTAACACTTTATTCTGTATTCTGTTATTGTTTTCCCTTGTACTACCTCAATGCAATGTTGTAATGAAATGATCCAAATGAATGGTATACAAAGCAAAGTTTTTCACTGTACCTCGGTACATGTGACAATAATAAACCAATTAATATATTGTCGCTGGATGTTAATCCTGGAATTCCCTCCCCAACAGCACTGTGGGTCTGTGTAAGAAGGGGGCTCATCACGCCCATCACAGGGGCAATTCAGGATGGGTTGTAAATGCTGGCCTTGCCAGTAATGTGCAGGTACTAAAAAGGGGCTGCTCTGTGTCTGAATGCAGAGCATCTGCCTTAGCTCCATGAGAAACTTCATATATTTGACTTACATGAATGTGCTAGTCTCAAATGGCCATTTATGGGGAAATAATCCATCCCTTGTTTGAAGATGTGCTTCCTCACTTCCCTTCTGCTTGGAATAACATGGACATTTAACAAGGATTGTCAATACTCCTCAGAGAGCAGGATTAGTATCTTCGTCAAATTCAAGTTCAATTCCTATCTTCATCAAAGTGAGGCATTTCAGTGCTGGAAACTGCAATACCTTTCTATTATAATGATGTTTCAAATCATCTTGCGCCGGCACTTGAAGTGGCATTGTCGAATATTGCAAGGGTGGGGACAGTACAAGTTAGACACAGAGTAAATCTTCCTCTATACTGTCCTGTTGTACACAGGCACACCTCAAGGATGTGTGCTTAGCCCACTGCTCTACTCTCTCTACATTCATGACTGTGTGGCTAAGCACAGCTCAAACACCAGCTATAAATTCGCTGATGACACCACTGTTGTTGGCAGAATCTCAGAAGGCGACGAGGAGGTGTACAGGAGTGAGATAGATCGGTTGGTTGAGTGGTGTCGCGACAACAACCTCGCACTCAACATCAGCAAGACCAAGGAATTGATTGTGGACTTCAGGAAAGGGGAGTCGGGAGAACACACACCAGTCCTAATTGAGGGGTCAGCAGTGGAAAGGGTGAGCAGCTTCAAGTTCCTGGGTGTCAACATCTCAGAGGATCTATCTTGGGTCCAACACATTGATGCAATCAGGAAGAAGGCACGCCAGTGGCTCTACTTCACTAGGAGTTTGAGATTTGGTACATCACCAAAGACTCTTGCAAATTTCTACAGATATACAATGGAGAGCATTCTGACTGGCTGCATCACCACCTGGTATGGAGGCTCCAATGTGCAGGGTCAAAAGAGGCTGCAAAGGGTTATAGACTCAGCCAACTCCATCACAGGCACAACCCTCCCCACCATCGAGGACATCTTCAAGAGGCGGTGCCTCAAGAAGGTGGCATCCATCACTAAGGACCCTCACCACCTGGGACATGCCCCCTTCATGTTACTACCATCAGGGAGGAGGTACAGGAGCCTGAAGACCCACACTCAATGATTCAGGGACAGCTTCTTCCCCTCTGCCATCAGATTTCTGAACGGTCCATGAACATCACCTCGTTACTCCTCTTTTGCACTATTTATTTATTTTTGTAATTTATAGTAATTTTTATGTCTTGCACTGTACTGCTGCCGCAAAACAACAAATTTCACCATGTATGTCAGTGATAATAAACTTGATTCTGACTCCCAGGTCAGGAGCAGCACAGTTAGATACACAGTAAAGTTCTGCCCACGCAGTTTGTCACACAGCTCCAGGGGAGGGACAGCATGAGTTAGAGACAGAATAAGCTCTCTCTGTGCTGTTCTGCCACACATTCAGGGAACGTCATTTAGAACATAGAACATAGAACAATTACAGCACAATTCAGGCCCTTTGGCCCACAAAGCTGTGCCAAACATGTCCCTGCCCTAGAAATTACTAGGCTTACCCATAGCCCTCTATTTTACTCAGCTCCATGTACCTATCTAAGAGTCTCTTGAAAGACCCTATCGTATCCGCCTCCACCACCGTTTCTGGCAGCCCATTCCATGCACTCACTACTCTCTGAGTAAAAAAAAAGTACCAGAACTGCACACAGTACTCCACATTTGGTCTAACCAGTGCTTTGAACTACTGTAACATGATGTCCCAACTCCTATAGTCAATGCCACGGCCGATGAAGGCAAGCATACCATACACTTTCTTCCCCACCCTGTCTCCAGTGTTACCACTTTCAGGAAACTATGTACTTGTACCCCTAAGTCTCTCTCTTCCACACCAAAGAAATCAAACCCAGCCCATCTAGTCTTTCCTCATAATTGAAGCTTTCCATCTCTCTCAGCATCCTGGTGAAACTCCTCTGCACCCTCTCCAGTGCAATCACGTCCTTCCTACAGTGTGGTGGCCAGACCTGCACACAATATTTCAGCTGTAGCCACAACCAAGATTTTATAAAGTAGTACCATGACCTATCTGTTGTTATATTCCGTGCCCTGGTTAATGATGGCTTGTATGCCTTCTTCATCACTTTATCTACTTGTTCTACCAACTTCAGAGATCTGTGGTCTTGAGCACCAAGTTCCTTTGTTCTTCGACCCTCCCTGGGGCACTGCCATTCCTTATATGTATCCTACTCTTACTAGACCTACCAAAATGCATCATCTTTCTGTAAATCACTCCTAGTGTGGGATAGGAGAATTGGGGGAAGTTAATGGACAAGAGAGAATAGGTTACAGGGAAATAAATGTGGAACTGGGATTGATGGCATTGCTCTGAGAGCTGGCATAGGCTCAGTGGGCCAAGTGGCTTCCTTCTGCATTGTAAGGAGTTGTGAGAAAAGGAAATGTGAGAAAAGTCAGGGCATTGAGTGTAGGAGTTGGGACATTATGTTGCAGTTGTATGAGTTGTTGCTGAGGCCACACTTGGAGTACGTGGACAGTTTTGGTTGCCCTGTTATAGGAAAGGTGTGGCTAAACTGGAAAGAGAGCAGAAAGGGATGTTACGAGGATGTTGTCAAGGACCAGAGGGCCTGAGTTATAGGGAGAGGTTGGCCAGGCTGGGTCTTTATTCCTTGGAATGTAGGAGAATGAGGGGCGACCTTATAGAAGTGTTTAAAATTATGAGAGGCATAGATAAGGTGGATGGTAACAGTCTTTTCCCCAGGGTAGGGGAGTCCAAAACTAGGGGGTATGGGTTTAGAGTGAGGGAAAAAATTTAAAAGGGACCTGAGAGGCAACTTTTTCATGCAGAGGGTGGTGAGTGTATGGAACGAGCTGCCAGAGGAAGTGGGTGAGGCAGGTACAATAGTATCATTTAAGAAGCACTTGGATAGGTACATGGAGGGGCGGGACTTAGAGGGAAATTGGGACTAGCTGGGTGGGCCGAAGTGCCTGTATCTGTGCTGTATTACTCTATGACTCTAAATCTCTTACATGTTGAAGGAGACCTTCCAGCTGCTTGTCTGTTTGGGGAATTTGGTCAGATTATTGGTGCATTGTACCTCCTCTCCATACTCCTGCCATAACTCTGTTTCGCTTGATAGGCTCACTCAACTCAGCCAAATGTGAAGTGTTGCACCCTGGGAGATCAAATGTAAAAGGGACAGTGATGGCACACCCCTTAACAGTGTTGATGAGCAGAGGGATCTTGAGGTCCCAAGTCCATAGCTACCTGAAAGTAGCTGCACAGGTTGATAGGGTGGTAAAGAAGGTGTATGGCCTGCTTGCCTTCATTAGTCGAGGCACTGAGTTCAAGATTCAGGAAGTTGTGCTGTAACTTTATAAAACTTTAGTTAGGTCACATCTGGAGTATTGCATTCAGTTCTGGTCATCCCATTACAGGAAGCATGTGGAAGCTTTGGAGAGGGTGCAGAAGAGGTTTATCAAGATGCTATCTGGATTAGAGGGTATGAGCTACGAGGATAGGTTGGACAAACTTGGGCTGTTGTCTCTGGAGAGGCGGAGGCTGAGGGGAGATCTGATACAGGTTTATAAAATAGAGGCAGAGATAGAGTAGACAGCCAGTATCTTTCTCCCAGGGTTGAAATGGCATGCATCTAAAATGAGAGGGGCAAAGTTCACAGGAGATGTACAGGGCAAGTTTTTTTACACTGAGAGTGGTGGGTGCCTGGAATATGCTGCCTGGGGTGGTGGTGGAGGTAGATACGATAGGGGTGTTCAAGAAGCTCTTAGATAGGCACATGTATGTGAGGGAAATGGCAGGATTTGGACATTGTGTAGGCAGAAGAGATTAGTTGGGCATTTTATTACTAACATACTGTAATTGGTTCGGCACAACATTGTGGGCCGAAGGGCCTGTTCCTGTGCTGTACTGTTCTATGTTATATGTTCAAACTAAAATGTAACAAACTCAGTCTCTGAAGTTCCAGTTACCATTCAGCTTCCATAACCTTTTGGAGAGAGGGTGTCAAAGATTTCCACCACTTTGTGTGGTTAAAGTGTTTACCTACTTCATTCTCGAATAAACTCTCTCAGGCTCAAGGACAGTTTCTGTCCCACTGTTATAACATGAGATAAGATATGATATCTTCATTAGTCACATGTACATCGAAACACACAGTGAAATGTCTCTTTTTGCGCCGAGTGTCAGCCCGCAAGTGTCGCCACGCTTCCGGCGTCAACATAGCATGCCCACAACTTCCTAACCCGTACATCTTTGGAATGTGGGAGGAAACTGGAGCACCCGGAGGAAACCCACGCAGACACGGGGAGAACGTACAAACTCCTTTTATGTTTGTTTTCAATTACTTCTTTGTTTCCTGTGTGCTCCTCTCTCTCTGAACAGTCCCCAAGTATGATAAGGTGGACTCTTGACCTCACAAGCTACCTTGTTATTATGGCCTTGCACCTTATTGTCTGCCTGCACTGCACTCTCTCTGTAGCTGTGACACTTTATTCTACATTCTGTTATTGTTTTCCCTTGTACTACCTCAATGCACTGATATGATGAAATGATCTGTATGGACGGCATGCAAAACAAAGTTTTTCACTGTACCTCAGTACATATGACAATAATAAACCAATTTACCAATTTACAATGTGAACAAGCAATATAAACACTTGTTGCTGTGTGTGTCTGATGTTTAGTATGAGACAAGAGCCAATTGACAATAATAAAGTTTTCTCAATGTTGTGATGTGCCGCCTTGGAGAGCAACGAGTTCTGATCGAAATCATTAATCCTAAAGTGTTTACTTTCTCTCTCCACGGATGGTATATGGCCTGCTGAGTATTTGCAGAATTTTCTGTTTTTCTATGAGATTTCCGGTTTTCTACATCATTTGCTTTTGAAACATATGGTCTTGTGACTGAGGGAGTTGTGCTGTCAGTGATGCAATTAGGGTGATAATTATTGCTTGTGACTCTTCCGAGAGCTTGAGTGGGACTTTGTACAAAGATTTGGGTAAAGATGTAGACTTTTCACAAAGGTTAACTAGGGTGATTCAGATTCAGATTTGATTGAGTTTATTGTCATATACACCAGGGTGCAATGATTGCATGAAACTCACAGAGTAAACAGTATACTGTACATGGTAATCATCAATACCACAATAAATACAGCGATGAACACAAAACAATGGAAAGGTGCAGTGGTACAAACCGAGGTAGTGCAGAAAGAAATGCTGAAGTGTCAACAACGGAATAACCAAGAGAGGTAGCGTTAAGAGTCCCAGCACCACTGGGAAGGGGAGGTGAAAGAGGTGATTGGTTCAGGAGTGTGATAGCAGTGGGGAAGAACAGACTGGGACTCTCTAGAGGTGACCTGATAGGGGTCTTTAAAATTACAAAATAGTTTGATAGCGATGTTTTCAGTTATGAGGAAATCCAGACTGGAGGTTATAAATATACAACTGTCCGATGGGAAATTTGGGAGAAGTTCCTCTTCCCGGAGAATGGTGAGAGTGTGGAGTTTACTCTCATGAGGGCAGGGATGAATAACAGAGATGTGTTTCAGGAGTAGACCGATGATCTATTTCTGCACTTGGAGGGTTGTGTTCAGTTTAGGTTGCCCTGCTATAGGAAATATGTTATTAAATCAGAATCAGGTTTATTATCACTGACATACGTCATGAAATTTGTTTTGAAGCAGCAGTAAAGTGCAAGACATAAAAATTACTATGTTACCAAAAAATAAATAAATAAAATAGCACAAAAGTGGAATAATGAGGTAGTGTTCATGGGTTAATGGACCATTCAGAAATCTGATAGCGGAGTGGAAGAAGCTGTTCCTGAATCGTTGAGTGTGGGTCTTCAGGCTCCTCTACCTCCTTCCCGATGGTAGTAACGAGAAGAGGGCATGTCGTGGGTGGTGAGGGTCCTTACTGATGGATGCTGCCTTCTTGATGGTGGGGAGGGTTGTGCCCATGATGGAGCTGGCTGAGTCTACAACCCTCTGCAGCCTTTTTTTGATCCTGCACATTGGAGCCTCCATACCAGACAGTGATGCATCCAGAAATTTGCAAGAGTCTTTGGTGAGATACCAAATCTCCTCAAACTCCTAATGAAGTAGAGCCACTGGCATGCCTTCTTCGTGATTGCATCAATGTGTTGGGCCCAGGATAGATCCTCTGAGATGCTGACGCCCAGGAACTTGAAGCTGCTCACCCTTTCCACTGCTGACCCCTCAATGAGGACTGGTGTGTGTTCTCCCGACTTCCCCTTTCCAAAGTCCACAATAAATTCCTTGGTCTTGCTGACGTTGAGTGCAAGGTTGTTGTTGAGACACCACACAACCAGCCGATCTATCTCACTCCTGTACACCTCCTCATCATCATCTGATATTCTGCCAACAACAGTGGTGTCATCGGCGAATTTATAGATGACATTTGAGTTGTGCCTAGCCACACAGTCATGAGTGTAGAGAGAGTAGAGCAGTGGGCTAAGCACACATCCTTGAGATGCACCTGTGTTGATTGTCAGCGAGGAGGAGATGTTACTACCCATCGGCACTGACTGTGGTCTCCCGATAAGGAAGTCAAGGATCCAGTTGCAGAGGGAGGTACAGAGGCCCAGGTTTTGAAGCTTGTTGATTAGTACTGAGGGGATGATGGTGTTGAACGTCAAGCTGTAATTGATAAACAGCAGCCTGACATATGTATTGCTGAAACTGGAAAGAGTGCAGAAAAGATTTATCAGGATGTTGCCAGGACTTGAGGAACTGAGTTATAGGGAGAGGTTGGACAGGCTAGGTGTTTACCTCTTGAAACATAGGAGACTGAGAGGTGATCTTATAGAGCTGTATAGAATCACGAGGGGCATAGATAGGGTGAATGCACTTTTTCCCAGGGAATCAGAACTAGAGGGCATAGGTTTAAGGTGAGAGGAGAGGGATTTAATAGGAACTTGAGGGATAACTTTTTTACACAAAGGGTGATGTACAGTATGTGTGGAATCAACTGCCAGAGGAAGGGGTTGAGGCAGGTACAATAACAACTTTTAAAAGACAGTTGGACAGATACATGGACAGGAAAAGTTTAGAAGGTTATGGGCCAAATGCTGGCAAATGGGAACTAGTGTGGATGGGCATCTTGGTCGGCAAGGACCAGCTGGGCCGAAGGGTCTGTTTCCATGCTGCATGACTGTATGACTCTAAGTCAGGATGTACTTGGAGGGGATCCTATAGGTGGTGGTGTTCCCCTACACCTCGTTCTCCTGTGGGAGAGCTGGTGGGTTTGGGAGGTGCTGTGGTGGTTTACTGTGGTGCTTTTGTAGATGTTACATACTGCAGCAGATGTTACATAGTGCATTGAGGGTGATGGGATCAAAAAATCAAGGGGGTTGGGATGCAAGAAGAAAATTGGGATTAATATAAATGGGTACGATGGTCAGCATGGATGTGGTGGGCTGATGGGCCTGTTTTGGTACTTCGTGACTCTATAAATCCATGCTGCCCAATCCTATTTGCCAAGTGGCCTGTTACTAGTTCCTGAGTAATAGACTGCAGAGTGCAAATTCTTTTTCTCAGCAACCCTAGTGAATTACATTAATCTTCCAAACAGCTCAATTGGATCATCCCACAGCACTCTGTACTCAAACAAACACACCAAGTTTATGAAACCTATCCTGATAAATTAGCCCTCTAAGCTGCAGTGTACTCCAGCTCCACTTTACAGATTAATCATCCTGATGAATGGCTGCTCACGTTTCATGGTTGGGGAACACTCTGGGTCGCAAAGTGGGAATAAAAAAAACTATGCTCCAATTGGTGGGTGGGACGTAGACCTCTTCTGCACCCTCTCCAAAGCCTCCATATCCTTCCTATAATGGGGCGACCCGAACTGCACTCAATACTCCAAATGTGACCTAACCAACATTTTATCCACTGCAACATGACTTACAGACTTTTATGTTCAATGCCTCATTACCAATGGTTGATTGTCAGTTACCTCTGAAACGTTCCAACAAGCCACTTGGTTTAAGGACAATTGGGAATGAGCAATAAGTGTTGCCCTTGCCAGTGAAGCCCAGACCTCCAAACATTTAGAGAAACCCTCACCTGTTCCAGCCTCACACTTTGTACATTCTACACATCTATCCCTGTCACACACAAGTATTACAAACCAGTGTGGGCCAACACCTTCTTATTCTTGGGCAAGAAATGCTGGCCTTGATCAGTGCCATCCAGATTCCAAAAGATGAGTAAACAAGTGAATAAAATTGGATGATTGCCAGCCCTAACCATTCCATTGCCAACATTTTTGCCAACAGATGAAAGTGTTCAAAGAATGTACAGGTTTTTTTTATATAATGCCCCATGATTTTGTCCAGTGTTAATCAATGGATTTTTGGGTACTCGGGATCTTATGTTCTTTCTGTCATGTTCTTACAGCAGTGTCCTGTAATCTTTAGGGGGAAGTTGGTATGGTGGTCACATTAAAGTCATAGAGTAATTCACCACAGAAACAGGCCCTTCAGCACACTTGCCCATGCCAACCAAGACACCCATCTAAGCTGGTCCCATTTGCTTGCGTTTGGCCCATATCCCTTTAAACCTTTCCTATCCATGTACCCGTCCAAATGACTTTTATGTGTTGTCAATGTACCTGCTTCGACTACTTCCTCTGGCAGCTCGTTCCATATACCCACCACCCTCTGTGTGAAGAAGTTGCCCCTTAGGTCTGCTGTCAGCATTTGATGTCTCTAGGCCTGTACTTGATGGGAGTTCAGAAGGATGCTGGGGGACCTCATTGAAACCCACAGGATACTGAAAGGCCTGGATAGAGTGTTATGTGGAGAAGATGTTTCCATCAGTGGGAGAGTCTGGGCTCTGAGGGCACAGCCTCAGAATAAAGGGACATCACTTTAGAACTGAGATGAGGAGGAATTTCTTCAGCCAGAGGGTGGAGAATCTGTGGAACTCATCACCACAGAGGGCTGTGGAGGCCAAGTCATTGGGTATATTTAAGGAAGAGATTGATAGGTTTGTGATTGGTAAGGGGGTTAAAGGTTACAGGGAGAAGGCAGGAGAATGGGGTTAAAAAAAATCAGCCATGACTGAATGGCAGAGCAGACTTGATGGGCCAAGTGGCCTAATTCCTATATTTTACGGCTTTATGGTCCCCTATTAAATCTTTCCCCTCTCACCTTCAACCTATGCTTTCTATTTTTTGATTCCCTTTCCCTGAGAAATTGTTCTGGTAATGCAGAATGTAATGTAATGATTATTGGTCCAGTAATGCAGAATGCTGGATTAACGATCGGGAGAGTTAAAATGTATTAATTAAATAAACCTGGAACAAGAAACTCAATAGGAAATGGTATTGGTATCGGTATTGGTTTATTATTGTCACTTGTACCGAGGTACAGTGAAAAACTTGTCTTGCATACCGTTCGTACAGGTCAATTCATTACACAGTGCGGTTACATTGAATTAGTACAGAGTGCATTGATGTAGTACAGGTAAAAACAGTAACAGTACAGAGTAAAGTGTCAAAGCTATAGAGAAAGTGCAGTGCAATAAGCTGCAAGGTCACAACAAGGTAAAAGAACATTATTAGTAATAGTGACATGGAGTTTAAATTCAAAAGTGTAGAACGATTACAGTAAGAGTAATGAGTTGATCTGTAGAGGGCAGCTTGCAGTGAGTCGCCATGCTCCGGCGCCAATTTGCTTTATCGTAGAAACTAACAAAAACCCTCTGATGCCCCAAAGGGGAAGGAAATCAGTGACCTTCCGGACTGCACCCTCGTGTCATCCTCCACCCACAGCGACAGGAACCACTTTACCCGTTCTCTGAAACGGCTCAACAAGCCACTTGTTTCTGAGTGATAAGTCCTGCCCCTGCCAGCGATGCCCACATCTTGTGCATCAATAAAACAAAGACTAGTTAAACCCTGTGAAGAGAGGGGCAATGCTGGAGGGTTGACCATCCTAGGTGTTTGTTGCTTCTCTAATCTTGACGGCCCATGAGGGATTAGGGGAGAATTCGGTAATCTTATCAGTGCAAAGCTAATGACAACTGGTGTTATACCATCACATAGGTGATAAAAATGAACTTAGTATTTGCAATATGAACCTCGGAGGCAATCTGCTTGCAGGGTGATAAGGATTTTAAACTGCTTTCTCTGAGTAATGGTAACAATAAACTTCATGTGTGACTGTAGTCAGCACGGTTTAATTTGATTTCACTCACTAATTCATCGGATGGAGGCAGAGGTTGGGGGGTGAACCAGTAGATAATGTACGGCCCCTTGCTGCGCACTGTCAGGGTTAAAGCACACACCTGTAAATATACGATTGCTTTGCACACCGTAGTATCCTTCCTTATGCCTCTCCAGTGGCCCGGCTTATGAACTTGGGAAAAGAAATAGTTATTTGTTTGGGCAGTGTAGGTATCACTGACAAGGTCAGCAGTTATTTCCCGTCTCTATTCACCTCAGAGTGTGTAGTACTGGGCTGTGAAGGTGAATGTCCTCCCACAGTGCGGTCCAGTAGGGAGTTTGACCGGGTAGTGAATGCGGATTGGCCGCTGGGTCTGTATTCGAATGGAGGGGAACTTGGAGAGGGGGCAGCACAGTGGTGCAGCTGCCTCACACCTCCAGCAACCCAGGTTCGATCCTGACCTCCAGTGCTGTCTGTGTGGAGTTTGCACGTTCTCCCTGTGACCCTGTGGGTTTCCCACCGGGTGCTCCAGTTTCCTCCCACATCCCAAAGACATGCGGGTCCATTAATTGGCCACTGTAAATGGCCCCAGTGTAGGTAAGTGTCAGAATGAATCAAAGGGGGAATTATGGCTATGCAAAGGGAGAAAAACCTTCAGGAATAAGGAGAGGGGGAATGGTACTGATGGGATAGTTCTGCTAGGAGCTGGTATGAAACCGATGGGCCGAATGGCTTCCTGTGTGGTAAGTGACCCATGCTCTTGCTTCATCCTGGTGGATAGTAGAGGTCACAGGTTTCAGAAGTATTGTTGCAGGAACCACAACCCACACAGCCACACCATGTGCAGGCTGCTATAGCTGATGCACTGAATGACGACATGTTTTGATGTATGATTTTCACCCTTTGTAGCATGGAAATGTGCCAATTTTTTTTAACATTTAGTTATCTATTGGGGCCTTGGCATTGTTGGCAAGACCAGCATTTATAGCCCGTCCGCAGTTACCTTTGAGAAGGTGGTGGTGAGCCACCTCCTTGAACCAGTCTTTCTGGTGCAAATACTTTCACAGTGCTGTTGGGGAGGGAGCTCCAGAACTCAGACCCAGCAACAATGAAAGGGCAGCAAGTCAGGATTGTGTGCAGCTTTGAGGGGAACCTGGAGGTGGTGGTGTTCCCATGTGCCTGCTGCCTTGGTGGTAGAGATTGCAGGTTCAGGAAGAACCACTGGAGTAACCTGGTTGAGTAACAGCAGTGCGTTTTGTAGATGGTAAACACATAGCCACAGCGCAGTGGTGGTGCAGCAAATTAATGCTGAGGGTGGGTGATAATCTGTCAGTCAACATAGAACAGTACAGCACAGGAACAGGTCCTTTGGCCTACAATGTTGTGCCGAACTAATTAAATTAGGAATTAAATGCCCAACTAAACTAATCCCTTCCGCCTACACAATGTCCATATCCCTCCGTTTCCTGCAAATTCATGTGCTTATCTAAGAGCCTCTTGAACGCCCCCATCGTATCTGCCTCCACTGCCACCCTGGGCAGCGCATTCCATGCACCCACTACTCTCTGTGTTAAAAAAAAACTTGCCCCGCACGTCTCCTTTGAACTTACCCCCTTCTCACCTTAAATGCATGCCCTCTGGAATTAGACATCAAGTGGGCTGCGTTGACCTGGATGGCATGGAGCTTCTCGAAAGTTGTTGAGGCTGTATTCATTCAGGTGAGTGGAGAGTGTTCCACCTCTGTCCCCACTTGTGCCCAGTAAATTCGTGGAAGCTTATCCAATCAAGGAAGGAATTTTGTTCTGAAAATGAAGCCATTTCTGAGAGAGCCACAGTATATAGCATGCAACTTATGCTGTCGGCTGCCTCACAGCTTAAATCAGGTTTGATCCTGACCTGCGGTGCTGTCTGTATGGAGCTTGCACGTTCTCCCTGTGACCACATGGGTTTCCTTCAGGTGCGCCAGTTTCTTCCCACATAGTCAAAGTCGAGTTTATTGTCACATGCACAAGTACATGTATGTACAGGTGCAATGAAAACTTACTTGCAGCCACATGGCATCAGATGAGCAGCGTTCACATAAATTAAACATAAATTATACACAATTTTTATGAGAAAGAACACAATTAGAAGAAAAAAAAGTCCATTTTAGCGCAAAGTGACCAAAGTGGTCACAGTGTTGGTAAACTGTTAATTGACTGCCGTAAATTTTTTTTTTAATTTTAATTTTATTTACAGCGTGGTAACAGGCCCTTCCACCCCAACGAGTCCACACTGCCCATTTTAAACCCCAAATTAACCTACCCGTACGTCTTTAGAATGTGGGAGGAAACCAGAGCACCCGGCGAAAACCCACGCAGACACGGGGAGAACGTACAAACTCCTTACAGACAGCGATGGGAATCGAACCCCGATCGCCGGCACTGTAATAGTGTCGCACTAACCGCTACGCTACCGTGCTACCCAGTTGCACCAAGTGTATAGGTGAGTGGTAGAATCTGGGGGGAGTTGATTCAGAATGAGGGAAGAATAAAGTTGGGTTAGCGTAGGATTAGTATAAATGGGGGCTTGGTGGTTGGCATTGACTCGGTGGGCCGAAGGGCCTGTTTCTGTGCTGTGTGACTTTGTCTCCAGTTCAGCAGCTGTTGAAAGCACAGTATCTGGCATGAACTAAGCTGGGAACTGGGACTGCCTCCTTTATTTTGCTTGCTCTGCTGATTTATGGCATTAGGTAAAACTCAAGAGAGATTAAATTACAAGCTTCTCTGAGCAGGGAGCTGGGTCTATACCATGCTGCGCGGATTGGGAATACCTCAGTTAAAATGACTGATGGCCCTGCTTCCATTCAGTACCACAATGAACTGGAGGTACATGACAAAGACAAGACGTCTCAGATGGTGAAATCTAAAATCAGGACAGGAAATACTCAACCGGTTGGGTAGCCTGTGGAGAGGGTTAACATTTCTGACCAACAGCAGTTCTTCAGAAGTTAGGGATGTGACAGACACTGAGCAAGTGCAGAGAATGGGAATGGAAGAGGTGAAGAAAAGAATAAAATGGAAGGTCACTAATTAGGCAGAAAGTAACAGAGGTTAAATGTCAAAAGTGCAGTGCAAAAGCACACAAGAAAATAGAAGCAGGAGTAGGCCACTCAGCCCCTCAAGGATGTCTCACCCCAGGCCTCCTTTTCTATGCCAGTTCCCCATAACCCTCAATTTCTCAATTTTTCAAAAATGTATCTGCCTCCTCTTCAAATACCTCCAATGGTCAAGGCTCCAGAACCCTCTGGGGCAGAGAATTCCAGTTATATCACCACCCCCTGTGAGTTGATAAGGTTAATAGGACAAATGAAACAAAAGATGGGTCTGAATTCGGAAGAGGGATGTTAAATAGATTTTCGGTTTTAGATTTAGATATCTTTATTAGTCACATATACATTGAAACACACAGTGAAATACATCTTTTGCGTAGAGTGTTCGGGGGGCAGCCTGCAAGTGTCGCCATGCTAACCCGTATGTCTTTGGAATGTGGGAGGAAACTGGAGCACCCGGAGGAGAACGTACAACCTCCTTACAGACAGCGGCCGGAATTGAACCCGGGTCGCTGGCGCTGTAATAGCGTTACGTTAACCACTACACTACCATGCTTGAACCCACATGCTGCCACAGAGACACGAGATTCTGCAGATGCTGGAATCTGGAGCATCTATGGAGGCAAAGAAACAATCGATGTTTCGGGTCCTGATGAAGGGTCTCGAACCAGAACGTCGACTGTTTACTTCCCTCCATAGATGCTGCCTGACCTGCTGAGTTCCACCTGCATTTTGTGTGTGTTAAATGCTGCAGCAGATTCTGTACCAACATCTGTTGTCCAACAACAAGATGCAGCATCTGAAACCGCTGAACTCTAATCATGAGGGTGGGAATGCAAGAAGAAGGAAGTCAAGCTGAAACCCGACAGAGGTTTTGTGTGACTGCACCTGGGTTATCATGCAGTTTTGGTCTTTGAACCTAAGGAAAGATGTAAACACACTGCTGTGACAGGGATATTCATGTGTAGAGAGATTGCATAGGGTTGGCCTGTACTCACTAGAGCTTGGAAGGATGAGTGATGATCAGTTTAAGGCATGAAAGATTCTGAGCTGGATTGTCAGTACAGTTACCTAGAGGCTGTTATCCCTTAGGAGATTCACCAGGCTAATTCCTGGGATGAGAGGATTCTCCCATCAAGAGAAGCTAGAATGGATTTGTGGAGGGAAATGGATCAAGTCCAGATGAAGGGTCTCAACCCGAAACGTCAACTGTCCATTTCCCTCCGTAGATGCTGCCTGACCCGCTGAGTTCCTCCAGCTTTTTGTGTGTTGCTAATGCAAGTTTTCTCACAGAATGTGTCAGTATCTCCAACAAGATCAGCATTAAATGCCTAACCCTAACTGGCCTCAAGTAGCTAGTGGTGAGCTGCCTACTTGAGCTCTGCAGTCCGTGTGGTGAAGGTACTCCCATAGCAAGTTGGTAGTCATGGGCCAGCAATTCCCTCCAAGTCAAGTGGGCATCACCAAGGAGGCTCTGAGAACAGAGGAGATCTTTCACTGTGAGAGTTTTGAATAGAGGTCTGTTTTGGGAGTTCACCAACAGGCATGTGAATCTGTATCAGATTTATTATCACTGACTTAGATGTCGTGAAGTTTGTTGTTTTGCAACAGCAGTACAGTGCAAAGACATAAAATTACCATAAATCACAAAAATAAATAAATAATGCAAAAAAAACCCAAATAATGAGGCAGTGTTCATGAGTTCATGGACCGTTCATAAATCTGATGGTGGAGGAGAAGAAGCTGTTCCTGAATCATTGAGTGTGGGTCTTCAGGCTCCTGTACTTCCTCCCCGATGGTAGTAACGAGAAGTGGGCATGTCCCGGATGGCGAGGGTCCTTAGTGATGGATGCTGCCTTCTTGAGGATGTCCTCGATGGTGGGGAGGATGACATGGCTCACCCTACAGAGCTGATTGAGTGTAATTAAAGCCTTGATACTCAGCATGTTAGCTTAGCAGAGGGCACTGACATTGACTTTACTTATGCCGTCCATGGATTTGGAGGATTTTGTGGAGGGAGTATTGATGGTATCTCTCCAGTGCTTTGAGCTGCCCTCCTGTGTGGTAGCTGCTGTCCAGTGGACTGTGAGTTTGAGGATTTTAATTTCTCTGACGGCCAATGGCTGATGGTGAATTCTTGTCATTGAGACAAGAGTTTCTGCAGATGCTGGTATTCAGTCCTGATGAAGGGTCTTGACTGGAAACACCGACTGTTTATTTCCTTCTATAGATGCTGCCTGACCTGCTAAGTTCCTGCAGCATTTTGTGTGTGTTGCTTCCATTGAGAGGTGCCTCGCAGGATATGTGAAGTGATTTACGTTCTCCTGGGTCCCCCGAGAGAAAGTCTGATACAACTGACTTGCTCACTAAGCCGATTTTGATTGCTTTTAAAGTTAAACATGTTGGCGTGGGATGAGGGTCACTCTCAAGCTAAATTGGGGAAGTCAGCGTGACGTGTTCGCAGAGAAGCTGAGCAAATCCGTTCATTACGTGTTTAAGAATTCAAATTCCGATTTATAAATTAATTAAAATCTGGAATTGGTACGAGTTACCATGAAGTCATCAGAGGAGTCTCTCTATATCCCATTCAGGAGGTTCCTGGGGATTGAGCAGGACTTGCTCCAACTCTGGTTTTGTGGTTTCTGAGGTGGCTGTTATGGGAACCGTAGATGGTGCAGGAGGTGCCTGATAGAATGGGCGGGTGGATAGTTTGTGAAGTGGTTCTCTGCTTACACAGGACCTGTGTGTGCTCCCAACACATGGTCTCAGGATTCTCAATAACATCCAAAATGCTCCTTCTCCAATCATGTGCCGGAGATTCCCAGGAGTCAATAGGGAGTTGTATTCCTGCAATACAGGGTCACTGGCTGAGGCAGAATCTGTGCTGAGGTTTAAGGACACCTTGTCAAAGTCAAAGTTGAGTTTATTGTCTTTGGGGTGTGGGAGGAAATCTGAGCACCCAAGGGCAAACTCTGCACTGACAGCAGTGGAGGTCAGGGCTGAACCTGAGTCACTGGAGCTGAGAGGCAGTGGCTCTGTCAGCTGAACTACTCTGCCACACCAGTGCGTTTTAAAAACTGCTTTTGGAGAAAATTATTCTTTTCAGAGCATTTAAGAGAAATTTTCCATTTCCACAGTACCTTCCGTGACATTAAAGTGCTTCAACTTGACATCAAGCCAATGAAGTATCCAAAAGCAAATGTCCAAAATAAAAGATAAGATATCTTTATTAGTTACATGTACATCGAAACACACAGTGAAATGCATCTTTTGCGTAGAGTGTTCAAGGGGCAGCCCGCAAGTGTCGCCACGCTTCCGACGCCAACATAGATGCCCACAACTTCCTAACCTGTACGTCTTTGGAATGTGGGAGGAAACCGGAGCACCCGGAGGTAACCCGCGCAGACACGGTGAGAACGTACAAACTCCTTACAGACAGTGGCCAGGTTTGAACCTGGGTCACTGGCACTGTAAAGTGTTACACTCACCGCTATACTGCTGTGCCGGAAATGCTGGAAAAAGCCAGATGGTCAGGTAGAGTCTGTGGACGGAGAAACAAGAGTTAATGTTTCAGGTCAATGACCTTTTATTGGAACCAGCAATGGAAGTGATGGTGTCTTTCTATGAACATACTCTAGGACTGGAGGCAGGAGTACACCATTCAGTCCCACAAACCTGCCCCATCATTCCACACAAACATGGCTGATCTTCTACCTTAGCTCCATTTTCCTGCCCTCTCTCCCCATATCCCTCGATTAATATCCAGAAATCTATCAGTCCCTGTTTTGAATGAACACAGTGACTGAGCCTTAGTATCCTGGGGTGAGAGAGTTCATAGAACAGTACAGCACAATACAGGCCCTTCGGCCCACAATGTTGTGCTGACCTTTAAACCTCGCCTAAGACTATCTAACGCCTTCCTCCCACATATCCCTCTATTTTAAATTCCTCCATAGGCTTATCTAGTAATCTCTTGAATTTGACCAATGTACCTGCCTCCACCACCGCCCCAGGCAGTGCATTCCATGCCCCAACCACTCTCTGGGTAAAAAACCTTCCTCTGATATCTCCCTTGAACTTCTCACCCATTACCTTAAAGCCATGCCCTCTTGTATTGAGCGTTGGTGCCCTGGGAAAGAGGCGCTGGCTGTCTACTCTGTTTATTCCTCTTAATATTTTGTACACCTCTATCATGTCTCCTCTCATCCTCCTTCTCTCCAAAGAGTAAAGCCCTAGCTTTCTTAGTGTCTCCTCATAATGCATTCTCTCTAAACCAGGCAGCATCCTGGTAAATCTCCTCTGCACCCTTTCCAATGCTTCCACATCCTTCCTATAATGAGGCGACTAGAAGTTCCAAAGCATCACCACCTTCTGAGAGACGAAATTTCATCTCATCACAGTCCTAACTGGCCAACGCCATATTCTGAGACTGTGCGCCCTGGTTCTAGATTCCTCAGCTAGCAGGAACATTCTGCCTGCATCCATCTTATCAAACCCTGTAGAAACGCATGGCACTGTGCTGCAGCAGGTGGTGTTGGTATTTTAGTGTTGGTTTATTATTGTCACATGTACAGTGAAAAACTTGTCTTGCACACCATCCATACAGATCAATTCATGACAACAGTGCATTGAGGTAGGACAAAGTAAAACAATAACAGAATGCAAAATGAAGTGTCACAGCTACAGAGAAAGTGCAGTGCAGGCAGACAATAAGATGCAAGGTCATAACGAGGTAGATTGTGAGGTCAAGAGTCCATTTTATTGTACTAGGGGAGTTGAATAGTCTTATAACAGTGGGATAGAAGCTGTCCTTGAGTCTGGTGTTATGTGCTTTCCAGCTTTTGTATCTTCTGCCCGATGGGAGGGGGGAGAAGAGAGAATGTTCGGTGTGGGTGGGGTCTTTGATTATGTTGGCTGCCTTACTTGGGGCAGCGAGAGGTGTAGACAGAGTCCATGGAGGGGAGGCTTGTTTCCGTGATGTGCTGAGCTGTGTCCACAACCCTGCGCAGTTTCTTGCGGTCCCGAGCAGAGCAGTTGCCATACCAAGCCTTGATGCATCCAGATAGGATGTTTTCTATGGTGCATCAATAAAAATTAGTTAGGGTTGATGGGGACATGCCAAATTTCTTTAGCCTCCTGAGGAAGCAGAGGCACTGGTGAGCTTTCTTGGCTGTGGCATCTACGTGGTTGGACCAGGACAGGCTATTGGTGACGTTCACTCCTAGGAACTTGAAGCTCTCAACCCTCTCGACCTCAGGACCTTTGATGTAGACAGGAGCGTGTGCACTGCCCCCTTTCCTGAAGCCAATGACCAGCTGCCTCGCAGCTCCAGCTACCTAATTCAATCCCGATCTCCAGTGTTGTCTGTGTGGAATTTGCATGTTTTTCCTATGACTGCTTGGGCTTCTCCTGGATGCTCTGGTTTCCTCCTGGGAGATTGAGACACCAAAGTCAAAGTCAAGTTTATTGTCAAATGCACAAGTCCATGTGTGCACAGGTGCAATGAAAAACTTACTTGCAGCAGCATCACAGGCACAGAGCATCCGATACACAACATTAATGGGAAAAACATAAACATAAAGTGTAACAATATTTACAAGAAAGAACACAATTAGAACAGAAAAAAAAAGTCAGTTGGAGTGCAAAGTATTGGTATTGGTATTGGAATTGGTTTGTTATTGTCACTGGTACCGAGGTACAGTGAAAAACTTGTCTTGCATACCGATCGTACAGGTCAATTCATTACACATTGCAGTTACATTGGGTTAGTACAGGTAAAAACAATAACAGTACAGAGTAAAGTGTCACAGCTACAGAGGAAGTGCAGTGCAATAAGGTGCAAGGTCACAACAAGGTAGATTGTGAGGTCAAGAGTCCATCTCATCGTATAAGGGAACCATTCAATAGTGTTATCACAGTGAGAGTCTTATCACAGTGGGATAAAGTGGTCATAGTGTTTCTATACTGTGATGAGGGTTGTGAAGGTTGGTTCAAGAACCAAATGGTTGAAGGGAAGTAGCTGTTCTTGAACCTGGTGGTGTGGGACTTCAGGCTTCTGTACCTCCTGCCTGATGGTAGGTGGTGGATTAAGTTGGTAGGTTAATTTTTCACTGTAAATTACTCCCAGTCTAGATATGTGGTAGGAGAATTAGGGAAAGAGTTGATGGGCATGTGAGAGAGGAAGGGTTACAGGGATTGACTGGATTGCTGTGGGATCTAGCCTGGACTCAATCGGCCAAATAGCTTTCTATGTCTAAGGAAATATGGAAACTGACATTTCTTAAGTTTCACTGAGATCTCTTGTTCATTTAAACTCTGGAGAATACAGACCAATTCTATTCTTCATAAGGCAATCCCTGAAACCAATCTAGAGAATCTTCACTGCACTCTTTCAATGGCAAATATATCCTTTCTTCGGCAAGGAGACCAAAATTGCGCATGATATTCCAGGTGCATTCTCACCCTGTACGATTGCAATAAGATTTCCTTACTCTTGTATTGAATATTCTCCGGCACTGTTTTCCCTGGAGAGAAGGAGGCTGAGGGGTGACCTTACAGAGGTTTATAAAATTGTGAGGGGCATAAATAAGGTAAATATTTCAGTCTTTTTCCCAGGGTAGGGGAGTCTAAAACTAGAGGACAAAGGTTTAAGGTGAAAGGGGAAAGATTTAAAGGGGACCTGAGGAGCAACTTTTTCACACTGAGGGTGGAGGATATACAAAACGAACTGCCAGAGGAAGTGGTTGAGGCAGGTACAATTACAACATTTAAAAGGCATTTGGACAGGTACATGGATAGGAAAGGTTTGGAGGGATATGGGCCAAACTCAGGCCAATAGGACTAGCTCAGGGAGGCAACTTGGTCGGCATGGACAAGGTGGACCAAAGGTATAACTCAGTGAATCTGTGACTCACCAGTGTAGGTGACCCTGAAATGGCCGACCAATCCACTCTGTTTGGGGCAATTAGGAATGGGCAACTACTGCTGGCCTTGCCAGTGATGACCACACTGCCATAAATGGAATTAAAAATAAGTCAATTTAAGTGACAGCCCCCATAAATAGCAACGTGATCAATTACATTGAAGTCTGTTTTAGCGATTTCCCCTGAGCGGTATTGAGCCCTGTTCCATCCCGATTGTGGTTGTACATCTCCCTCCATGGACTCTGTCTACACTTCTCGCTGCCTCGGTAAAGCAGCCAGCATAATCAAAGACCTCACCCTCCCCGGACATTCTCTCTTCTCACCAATTCACCATTTTACATCTCGCCCTCAAACCCAGGTGTGGGTGACTTATCTTCTTTCTATGTGGTCATGAGTTAGGGTCTGCACAAAGACTGGCCAATACCTTGAATCATTTATGGGAAACCTGTTTTGCCAACTCCCATAATAACCGAAGCATCCCCCCCCCCCCCCCACTCGCTCTGTCCTGGGACACTGACTCCAATCCCACCTGTGACTGTGTCAAGAAAGATAAAGAAAATCCCTAAAGATGTGAACAATTAACCCAAAGCACATTTCCCCTAATGAGTTAATGTGTCTTGGGTGTTTTAGTGTTTATTTATTTCAGAATTATGTCATTTGCGGTTATTTCCCGCTGCACCACTTAACCATGTTCTTGGCCAAGGAAGAAGAATACTGATATTATGCTCAGGAAATTGAGTGACCCAAGGTGATTTAAAAGCTGTCAAAGTTGAATAATAAAACTGCCTGATTGCTGTTAAATCTTTGTCAGCATAGACTGAAGTGATTAAAGTTTGCAAGTCAGTGAAGGCTAAGCGTTTAATAGCGCAGGCAAACACAATTAAACTGTTTGATTTTGTACTGTTAACACGTGAGGAATGGAAAGGAAAGTTAAACCTTTTGATAAACAACAGATGTAGGACTGTGCCAGCAACAGAACCTTGAACGTACAGCTCCTACACAGCACAGTGTTATGTGTGCGGGATAGTAAGACAAAGGTATGCACAAACAGAGCAGCACTGAACGTGCAAGCTCCATATAGCACAGAGTAATTTCACACGATAGGAAACCAGGGTGCGTACCAATTGTACTTCATTGAGGACACAATCACCTTCCAGTGCTGTATTATGTGTACAGGACAGTGATAGTGAGATCTGCTGCAGCAGAACAATATGGAAAACACAGTAACACACACAAGATGCTGGAGGGACTCAGCAGGTCAGGCAGCATCTATGGAGTGAAATAAACAGTTGATGTTTCAACTCCGTCCTGATGAAGGGTCTCGACCTGAAACGTCGACTGTTTATTTCCCTCCATAGATGCTACCTGATCTACTGAGTTCCTCCAGCATTTTGTGTGTGTTGCTCTAGATTCCAGCATCTTCAGAATCTCTTGTGTCATGGAAGACACAGCCCCTACACAGTACCATGAACGGCACAGGCTGGTAATGAATAGTCTGCAGCAGAAAAAAGGATAATAATTCATCGTATTGACTAAAATCACGTATTGGTTACAAGACAGAAAGAGGCCCACTTGACCCATTGAGTCTGTACTGGGCCTAAGTAAAAGCAAGGGAGACACAGGAGACTGCAGATGCTGGAATCTGGAGCAACACACAATCTGCTGGAGGAACTCAGCGGGTTGATCGACCCACTGAGTTCCTCCAGCAGGTTGTTGCTCTTTGTAAAAGCAATCCAGCTGATCCCAATCCCCTGTCCCTTCCGCATAGCGCTGCACATTCTTTCTCTTCAGAAGATGATCCAGCTCCTTTTGAACACTGTAATTGAACCCGTCTCCATCTGGCTGTGCAATCAGTATCCTTAACATGTACTGTGGGGAAAGAATAATGTTCACGTCACTTTGGTTTGTTTGCCAGTCACATTCCTTCTGTGTCCCCCTTGACACTTCCACCAATGGGAACAGTGTCTCTACTCTGTCGAAACATTAATTTTAAAAACTTCTATCAGATCACTTTGCAACCACCCCTGTTCCGAGGAGAACAACCCCCACACCTCCAGTCTGTCCGCAGAACCAAAGTCTCTCGTAACTGGAATCATTTTAGAGTCACAGAGTTGTACAGCACAGAAACAGTCCCTTTGCCCCAACCCGTCCATGCTGACCAAGGTGCCTTCCTGAGCTAGTTCCATTTGCCTGTGTTTGGCCCATATCCCTCTAAACCTTTCTGATCTTTTAAATGCTGTAATTGTACCCACCTCTACCACCTCCTCTGGCAGCTCGTTCCACATACCCACCACCCCCTGTGTGAAGAGGTTGCCCCTCAGGTCCCCATTAAATCTTTCCCCTCTCACCTTAAACCTGTGCCCTCTAGTTTTAAGCTTATTACCCTGGGAAAAAGACTGTCACCATCCACCCTGTCTATGCCCCTCTTACAAACCTCTTCTGCATGCTCTGTGAAACTTGAGTCCAGAACTTGTGGTTCAGTAGTGCAGCAGTTAGCGCTGCTGCCTCACACCTCCTGCCACCTGTATTCAACCCTGACCTGCGTGTTACTGCCAAGTCTTCCAGTTTCCCCCCACATCCCAAAAATGTGTCAATTGGTTAAATGACTACTGTCAGCTACCCCTTGGCGTATATGTGGTAAAATAAATTAAAGGGGCATTGACGGGTATGTGAGAGAAAATAGGGGCAACGAGGAAATTAGAACAGGTGGAATGGGACTGATGGATTTGCTCTGCTGGGATCCATCATGAACCAGAAGGCCTGAATGGCCTCCTTCATAAACCAGTTATAAATATTCATCATTACTTCCTTACCCATACACTATTTTCTTAAAACTCAGGGTTTCATATAGTTCTATAACCATTTTCTCAATGAACTGTTTACAAATGCCCCCAGTCCTGCCAATCTTATACCCATTTTAGATTTGTGTCCACTAGTGTATATTTGCTTTTTCAAACTGGAGCACACTTCACATTTCTCAGCATTGAATTGCACCTCTCATTTATTGGCTCATTCCACTGGCCTGCTACTATCCTGTGATCTCTAGAGTCATTGAGTTGTATGGCAACGAAACAGGTCCTTCAGGTTACCGAGTCCATGCCGACCATCGAGTACCAGTCTTCATTAATAAAAACAGGAAATGCTGGGAATACTCAGTAGGTCAGGCAGCAGCTGTGGAAAGAGAAACTGTTGAGGTTTCAGGTCTGAGACCCCTTGTCAGAATCGTGGAACTTGTACCTGACAGTCAAAAGACAAATCTGTCAATGTTCCCCTCTGCTTCCTCTTCCATAGCCAAATTTCTGTCCATGCTGCTACTGACTCTTTTTCATTTGCCTAATTTTGGGCAGTGTGTACAAGTTTGCTTATGTATGATAACACAGGAGGCTGTTCGGCTCACTGCCTCCATGTCTGCTTCCAGTAGAGCAATCCTATCGGTCCCATTCTCCCTTTATCCCCTGTTAGCTGTGTAACTTATTCTCTCTCATATGCCCATCAACTCCCCCTTGATCTTTTAACCACTTACCCACACTGGGGGTTAATTTAAATGGCAAATTAACCTAGCAGCACATCTTTGGGATGTGAGAGGGAACCAGAGCACCTGGGGGAAACTCATGCAGTCACAGGGAGAACGTGCAAACTCCACAATAGACAGCATCGGAGGTCGGGATCGAACCTGGGTCTCTGGAGCTGAGAGGCAGCAGCAGCTCTGTAGGTGCCCCACTGTGCTGCCCAGGTTTGGAAACTCAGGGTGCAGGTGACGTATTCAAAGGGGAGGAGCCAGGAGAATTTGCCTTTGAACTCAAGACGGCACAACTTTGGTGTGAGGTCTCAGGGAGAACATGCAAACTCCACACAGACAGCGCAGAGGTCGGGATTGAACCAGGGTCTAAGGAGTTGTGAGGAAGCAGCATTGTCTGTTGCTCCAGGTCTTTGAATTATGCCTGGATGGTATGTCCAGATACGCACACCTCCATTCAAAGCCGGGACTCTGGCTTCACCTTCACAGTCTTGAATGTCACTGACATTCAGGCTGGATGTCACTGGTCCTGCAAGTACTTGCTCCACCCTCCAACCGCATAATGATAAACTCCTGTCTCATGACCTGTCTCCAGTGAGTTTATTCTGGTCCTTGGAGATGTGCAGTTTTCCCTCTTCCTCAGCCTTCCCGCCCTCCCACAGTACTTAGATCCCAAATTTGACAACACTCAGTTTATCTAGTCTTTGCCCTTACTCTGTTCAAACCCGGTGCACAGGTGCTGGTCCGTCAGAGGTAGAGTTGTAGAGTAGTACAGCACGGAAACAGGCCCTTCGGCTCAACTCATCCATGCCGACTAAGGTGGTCACCTAAGCTAGTACCATTTGCCTGCGTTTGGCCTGTTTCCCTCTAAACCTTCCTTATCCATGTACTTATCCAAATGTCCCTTAATGTCGTTTTTGTACCAGCCTCAACTATTTTCTCTGGCAGAAGGGTCTCGACCCGAAACGTTGACTGTCCATTTCCCTCCACAGAGGCTGCCTGACCCTCTGAGTTCCTCCAGCTTTTAGTGTGTTGCTTTCTCTAGCGGCTGGTTCCATATATGGACCATGCACTGTGTGAAGAAGTTGCTCCCCTGGTCCCTTTTAAACTTTCCCCCCTCACCTTAAACCTATTTCCTCTAGTTTTTGGTTCCCTTTCATGAGAAAAAAACTGTCTGCATTCACCCTATTTATGCCACTCATGGTTGTGTACACTTCTATAAGGTCACCCCTCAGTCTCCTACATTGCAAGGAAGGAGTAGTTGGCCACATCTTTTCCTATGAATATTTACCCTCCTCATCTCCTCAAAGTAATATAATTTATGGTGACTTTGTTATTTATTTACAAAACATACAAGAGCTCTTTCTTTCAGACAGACCCTGTTGTCACACCCTTAGGATGTCCCAAATATCTTCTCAAATAAGTTGTTTCCTACTATTTAACAAACACAGAGCCAGTTTCAAGACACCATTAGATAATGTGTTAGTGGTAATTGGTTTATTATCGTCACACGTACTGAAGTACAGTGAAAAACTTTGTTTTGCATGCCATCCATACAGATCATTTCATCACATCAAGGTAGTACAAAGGGAAATAACAGAATGCAGAATAAAGTGTTACAGTTACAGAGAAAGTACAGTGCAGACAGACAATAAGGTGCAAGGCAATGATGAGGTAGATTGTGAGGTCAAGTGTCCCTCTTAGGGGACCGTTCAATAGTCCTATACAGTGGGATAGAAGCTGCCCTTGAGCCTGGTGGTACGTGCTTTCAGGCTTTTGTATCTTAAACAGAAAATGCCGGAAGATATTCAGCATGAAGGAAAGATTCTGCAAAGAACTCCTCTCTCCATGCCCATGGCAGAGTGTTTCCAGCCCATATTGTGTATCATCCTCAGTCCAGTGTTTCCTCTATCTTGCTGTTGCTTATCCCTGATGTCCTAAAACATCGGGGAGAGCCCTTCCTCACCAGATGGTAACCTGGGTCTTTTGCATCCACCTGTGATAGGACCTCAGTTTGCTGACACCTCCGTCAGTTCTGCACAGGAGTGTGAGCATGGATTTGCACGGCTATCTGCTGTTGGAGCAAAATGCAAACCACTGGAGGAACTCAGTGGGTCAGGCAGCATCTGTGGAGGGAAACGGACAGTCGATGTTTCGGGTCTAGATGAAGGGTCTCAACCTGAAACGTTGACTGTCCATTTCCCCCCACAGACGCTGCCTGACCTGCTGAGCTCCTCCAGCAGATTGTTTTGTTGCTCCAGATTCCAGCATTTGCCGTCTCCTGTGTCTCCATCTCGCTCTTGAAATAGTGTAGTTTGGCACTGGGAGCTTCATCATCTCTGACCTAAGGAGGCTGCCTCAACAAGGAAGGAAAAAATGTCAGGTTGTGATTTGTCAAAAATTTATCATCCAATGACGTATCATAAACTGGCAGTGAAATTTCATTCTGTTAACATTCTCTAGGCTCAAATTAATATTTATAAACTGCTTGGCCTTTCCAGTCTCATTTAATCACTCATCAGGCATATTTTAAGAAGATTAATGTCCAACAATTCACCAAACTCACTGGTATATTGCTCTTATGAAAATGGGAGCTGGTATTTTCTAGATATCGGTCGCAAGTGATCGCTAGCTTATGCTCAAAATTCTGCATCAGCTTTTTTGGGGTCATTTCAGGATCTAGATGTAGTTAGTAAGGCCAATATTTATTGCATGTCCCTAATTGTTCTTGAGAAGGTGGTAGTGAATCATCGCTGCAGTCCAGTGGAGGTGCTCCCACAGTGCTGTTGGGGAGGCTTCCAGGATTTAGAACCCAGTGACAATGAAGGACTGGCTATATATTTCCAAGTCAGGATAGAGCATAGAACACAGGAACAGTACAGCACAGGAACAGGCCATTCAACCCACCATGTTGTTTGAACTAATTATTCTATTAATTAAATGCTTTGACTAAACTAATCCCTTCTGCCTACACAATGTCTATATCCCTCCATTCTCTGCACAGTCATGTGCCTTATCTAAGAGCCTCTTAAATGCCTCTATCGTATCTGCCTTCATCACCAACCCTTAGCGCATTCCAGGCACCCACCACTCTCGGTGTGAAAAACAAAACTTGCCCCACACATCTCCTTTGAACTTACCCCCTCTCACCTTAAATGCATGCCCTCTAGTATTAGACATGTTGTCCCTGGGAAAAAAGATACCAGCTGTCTATCTACGCCTCTCATAATCTTGTAAACCTCTATTAGGTCTCCCCTCAGCCTCTACCGCTCCAGAGAAAACAATCCAAATTTGTCCAACCTCACTTTATAGCACATGCCCTCTAATCCAGCAGAATCCTGGTGAACCTCTCCAAAGCCTCCGTTTCTTGTGTCTCATCTGCCGTCTCGTGTGCCTCATTTTGTATAATTATGTTAATATATGTTTCTCTTGTGAATATTGTGCATCTAATGCTATGTGCCTGTGATGCTGCAGCAAGTAAGTTTTCATTGCACCCGTGCACACATGTACTTGTGCATGTGACAATAAACTCCACTTTGACTTGACGCCACAGTTCTCTTATTTTAGGCCGTCAGCTCGTGCCTTGCTTCTCATCAGAAGCAGAACTCCTGCCTTCGCATCTCTGCGTCCATGATACTTCTCGGCCTTGGCCTGTACTTTGGGTTCCATGCCTTGTGGTTCAGCAGCCCGGAGTCTCCTGGTGCCAGTGCTGGAGAGGCTCACCATGGAGAAGGACACCATCACCACAGCGACACTCACCACCACGAACACGGAGTTTACCATCACGCAGCAGTGATTACCGATTCAGGTTAGTGACGAGGTTCTACTCCCTTCCCTTTATGACATTGTTGACACTCCCCTCCACCCTTTCCCACCACCCTGACTCTGGTTCCCAGGATGCCTGACATGTTGCCAGGACTATCAATTGAGATGTGAGACCAGTGCTTTGGCTGGTCTCTCAGGGAGATGGAAGAGATCCCACTATTTCGAAGAAGAGCTGGGAAGTTGCCCACTCTGAGTACTACTTATCTCTCACCCAACACCGCTGACAACCATGTTATCTGGTCATTATCACACTACCGTCTGTGGGAGCTTCTTGTGTGCAAATTAGAGAGTCACAGAGAGAATAAACACGAAAACAGGCCCTTCGGCCCACTGAATCTGTGCTAACCAGTTAGACTAATCCTTTATTGATTCTATTTTTTATCCTCCCCATATTCTCATTAACACCCCCGCAGATTTTACCATTGATAGATGACTCATAGTCATACAGCACGGAAAATGGCCCTTCAGCCCAACTGGCCCACACTAACCAAGACGCCCATCTAAGCTAGTCCCGTTTGCCCGTGTTTGGCCCATATCCTTCTAAACCTTTCCTATCCATGTACCTGTCCAAATGTCTTTTAAATGTTGTTAACATATCTGCTTCAACCACTTCCTCTGGCAGCTTGTTCCGTATACGCACCACCCTCTGGGTGAAAAAGTTACCCCTCAGTTTCCTATTAAATCTCTTTCCCCTCACTTTAAACCTATGTCCTCTAGTTCTTGATTCCCCAACCCTGGGAAAAACACTGTGCACATTGACCCTATCTACGCCCTGCATGATCTTGTGCACCTCTATAGTGTGACCCTTCATTCTCCTACGCTCGAATGAAGGAAGTCCCAACCTGTGCAACCTCTCTCCATAACTCAGTCCTCCAAGTCCTGGCAACATCCTCACGATACAAGGAGTAATCCTCATCTACACATTCAGGGTAACTTACAGCGGCCAATTAACCTCCCAAACCGCACACCGGAGTACCCGGGGGAAACCCACGCGGTCACAGGGAGAACGTGCAAACCCCACGCAGACAGCGCCACAGGTCAGGATTGAACCCGGGTCTCTCACAACTCGAGGTAGTGGCTTTACCAGTTGCACTACTGTGCCACCCAAATTGGCTTCCCTGTTTCTTACATTACAACAATGAATACGTGCCAACAGTGTGTAGCGTGTGAAGTAATTTATTACATCCTAAAAAGACAGTGAAGAAAAGTGTCTTTTGATAAACCACCCTCCAATGCCTAGAAAGTCTCAGCCCCTCCAGTCAAAACCGGTGAACTCCCGGCTTACTTGGGGATTGTTGACCCCCCCCCACCTCCCCACGTTGCATTGCAGCTGTGCCCTCTCACCCCACCCACTCCCCGGCTTCCCTGCATCATCTACGTGCTAATAAATGGCAAGGAGCTACAAAGTCAGCAACACTCATTGAGAGCTCTTGATTAATGTCATTAAGCAGCAATGGAAGCTCTTGTAATTAATCTGCAGAACCGTGAAATTGAATTACTTCTCGGTGAAAAACCTCTGTCAGTCGGTCCACTATAGTTTCTCTCGTTTAGTTCTCCAGAACGAACTTGTTCATTTGACTTACACTGTTGCAAGCAAAGATGTGTATTGCACGATTCTTTATTTCATTTTGCAGACAATTAATTTACAGACTTACAATGGACAGAATAAGCAGTGGTTCTCAACCTATCTGTCATTGTAGGGTGGACTTTAATCTTACCATCAGTAATGCAGGCTCCAGAAAATGTCACCAACACTGACTCTGCAAAGTCCTCCCAAGTTCATGGGAGGAGAAGTGAGCAATGTCAACATCCTTTCCCAGGCCACCATCCCCACCACCCAGGCCCCAGTTACAATCAGATAGCTACATTGGGCAGGACAAATTAGAGCAATACAGCATGGATACAGGCCCTTCGGCCCAACCAGTCCTTGCCGACCACGGTGCCCACCCAGCTAGTCCCAGTTTGCTGTGTTCGGCCCATATCCCTCCAAGCCCTGCCCCTCCATGTACCTATCCAAGTGCTTCTTAAATGATATTGGTATTGGTTTATTATTGTCACTTGTACCAAGGTACAGTGAAAAACTTGTCTTGCAAACCGATCGTACAGGTCAATTCATTACACAGTGCAGTTGCATTGAGTTAGTACAGAGTGCATTGAGGTACCTGCCTCAACCACTTCCTCTGGCAGCTCATTTCAAACTCTCACCACCCTCTGTGTGTAAAAGTTGCCCCTCAGGTCCCTTTTAAATCTTTCCCCTCTCACCCTAAATCTGTGCCCCCTAGTTTTGGATTCCCCTATCCTGGGGAAAAGATTGTTACCGTCCACTTTATCTATGCCGATAGCTGGTATCGTCCACCTTATCAACTCTTTGCATTCTTGACACAGGACTCCCCAAGCAGTTAGTCACTCATCTCCTAACTCCCCAAAGCCTGACCATACAGTCCTTCAGCCCAACTCGTCCATGCTGACCGAGGTGCCCACCTGGAGCTAGTCCCAGTTGCCTGTGTTTGGCCCAAATCCCTCTAAACCTTTCCTATCCATGAACCTGTCCAAATGTCTTTTGAACATTGTAATCGTAGGTGCCTCTTACCACTTTGTCTGGCAGCTCATTCCATATACCCACTACCCTCTGAGAAAAACTTGCCTCTCAGTGCCCATTTAAACCTTTCCCTTCTCACCTTCTACAAGTCAGGAATGTGATGGGACACTCTCCATTTGCCTGGATGAGTGCAGCTTCAACGACATTCAAGAAACTCGACACCATACAGGACACAGCAGCCCGCTTGACAGGCACCCCATCCACACCCACTCACTCACTCCACCACCGACACACAGTAGCAGCAGTTTGCACCATCTACAGGACGCACTGCAGCAACTCACCAAGACTCCTCAGGCAACGCCTTCCAAACCCACCACCTCTACCAGCTAGAAGGACAAGGGCAGCCAAAGCACAGGGAACACCACCCCCTGGGAGTTGCTCTCCAGGCCACACCCCATTCTGACTTGGAAATATATCGCCGTTCCTTCACCATCACTGGGTCAAAATCCTGGAACTCCCTCCCTGACACCACTGTGGGGGTACCCACACCTCAGGGACTGCAGCGGTTCAAGAAGGCAGCTCACCGCCACCTTCTCAAGGGCAACCAGGGAGGGGCAGTTAAATTCTGGCTCAGCCTGTGAAGCCCACACCGCTTGAATGAATAAAAAAACTATTCCAAGGTAGACCATAAGACCATAAGACACAGGAGCAGAAGTAGGCCATTAAGCCCATCGAGTCTGCTCCACCATTCAATCATGGCTGATTTACTTTTCCCTCTCGACCCCATTCTCCTGCTTTCTCCCTGTAACCCTTGACACCCTCACTAAGATAAAAATAGATCAGCACCCATAGTAAGGTAAAAAGAATAATGTTTCAGTTCCAGGACCCTTCCTCAGAACTTTGGGATTGTTGTTCAGTTTACCTTTCCATCAGCTCTGTTGTTAGAGGAAGGTACCAGGTATACAGAGGAAAATATTCAAGGGTGTGTGGTATAGTGGTGTAGCCAGTAGAGCTACTACCTCACAGCTCCAGTGGCCTGGGTTTAATCCTGTCATTTTCCCTGTGGCTGTGAGGGTTTCCCCCGGCTACTCCTGGTTTTCTCCCACATCCCAACAACGTGCGGACTGGGAGGTTAATTGGCCACTGTAAAGTAACCCCTGTGTGTGGGTGAGTGGTAGAAATTGGGGAAAGTTGACGGGAATGTAGGGAGAACAATTTACAGGGAAAATTTGAGCAGAATGGGATTTTTCTCTGAGCGCGATGAGCTGAAGTAGCCTCACTGACTTGCAGGGAAATATGGGAAGGTGCTCAAAGCTTCCTGGATTAAAATGCAACTTCCCCACTGACTCCCAGGAATCTCTGGCCCATCACTGCTCAAAGTGGTGAAAGAGCATCTGTGATGTGATTGAGAACCTTGAGGCCATGCTTCGGGAGCACACACATGCCTTGCATAAACAGCAGAAGGGGTCCACCACCTCACAAACTACCCAACCAGCTCACAAACTACCCGCCTCTTGCCCCATCTGTGGAAAAGTTTGCGGTTCCCTCATTGGTCTCATCAGCCACCACAGAACCGGAGTACAAGCAAGTCACCCTTGATCCCAAGGGGCTGGCTAAAGGAAAGAGCCTCATGCACACAACATATTTTCCATGTATCCAGTTACAAAATGTTTTTGTCACAATATGGTTAGGCCACATTTGGAGTATTGCATTTAATTCTGCTTGCCCCATTGTAGGAAGGATGTGGAGGCTTTGGAGAGGGTGCAGAAGAGGTTTACCAGGATGCTGCCTGGATTAGAGAGCATGAGCTGTAAGGAGAGGTTGGACAAACTTGGGTTGTTTTCTCTGGAGCGGCGGAGGCTGAGGGGAGACCTGATAGTGGTTTATAAGATTATGAGAGGCATAGATAGAGTAGACAGCTGGATTGATACGTCTAATACCAGAGGGCATGCATTTAGGTGAGAGGGGGAAAGTTCAAAGATGTGTGGGTAGGTTTTTTTACACTGCCAGGGGTGGTGGTGGAGGCAGATATGATAGGAGCGTTTAAGAGGCTCTTAGATAGACACATGAATATGTAGAGAATAAAGGGACATGGGCATTGTGGAGGCAACATCTGTCCATGTTCTATGTTCTAATGTCACATGATGTGCAGCAGTCAGCTGATTAGGCCACATAATCCCTCTACATTGGTGAGACCAAACACAGACTAGGTGACCGTTTCGCAGAACACCTGCGCTTTGTCTGTAACCTCGATCTGCATCTCCCCGTTGCCGGTCACTTCAACTCCCCCTCCCACACTATCACAGATGTGTCAGTCCTCGGCCTCCTCCACTGCCAGGAGACTTCCAAGCGCAAACTGGAGGAACAGCACCTCATTTTCCGTCTTGGAACCTTGCAGCCTAACGGCATGAACATTGAATTCTCCCACTTTAGGTCATCCCCTCACCCCTTGCCCCTCCACCTACCCCTCGCCGTGCTTCTTCCCTTTCCCAGCCTCTTTTTTTCTACCTATTTTTTCTTTCTCTCCTTACCTTTGACCCATCCCCCAGAGGGTCTGCCCTCCCCTCCTCCCCCGCACCTGCCTATCACTATCTCTTACCTGCATCTACCTATCACCACCTTGTGCCCACCCCACCTCCCCTCTATTGTCCATCTATCACTGCTCTGCTTTTCCCTCCTATAAATTGGGCTTCCCCTTTTCCTATCTTCAGTCCTGAAGAAGGGTCCTGACCCAAAACGTTGTCCGCCTGCTTTTCTCCACGGATGCTGCCTGGCCTGCTGAGTTCCTCCGGCATCATCGTGTCTTTCATCTAGATTCCAGCATCTGCAGTCCTTTGCCTCTCACATAATCCCTCTCCCCACTTGGGCTGTGGTGTGCAAACCCAAGTGATCTATCACTTTATAGATGTATATGACTGGCTGTAGCAATCATTGGAGAATTAGTTTTATTTTGCCTTTATACAAAGTCCTTAAAAAATGTTAAATGATGAGAATTGGTCCAAAGGTCTGGTTTTTACCTCCAGTGTAGAAGAGTAGTGGATGAACTGAGGTTTGTTAAGGAGGTTTAAAGGATAACTAATGACAAATTAATGACAGCCACTCTGCTGGGAGTGGACAGAACAAAGGGACGTAGCCTTAAAATTAAAGCCAAGACATTGAGGGGAAGCATTTCTTCATACCCAGTGTTGGAAGTGTTTCACTCTCTCCCATAGAAAGGTATTCAAGTCAGTGGTCAGTTAAAGCTTTAGAATTGAATTGTTGGATGTTGTTGGGTGTCAAGCCAGGACATTAGTTGAGATGGAGATCAGCCACAGTCTAATTAAATGGCAGAAATGGCTCACGGAGATGAGTGGCTGATGTGCCTGTGTGTGCGTGTGGGTGTAGATTTATGGGTGTGTATGTGTGAGAGGGCATAAGTAACTATGGCTCTATATTATATATATCCGTGTGTGTGCATGTATAAAACCATATCTAATCGATGAATCCGTGCTTCATTCATGGCTTAGGACAATCAGCACAATATATCACTAAACAAGAAGGACAAATAAATAGGATAAATAAAAGCTAAAAATATAAGTGCTGTGAAGATTTTCAATCCTGATGCAAAAAAAAATTGCATAACTTTTTTAGAAATAGTCTCAACAAAGATTACATTGATTGGTCAAATACTGTATCTGCTTTTGACACTATCACTTGATGGGTGATGTAAAGACCCAGGAATGTTTCTGAACATGAACACTAGAGGGATACCTATCTCAATAATATACGCCAGGATAAACTTGGAGAGATGGGGTACAAAGGTACACTTGGGGAGATTGTAAGATGATTATCAGACTCTGCTCTTGCAAACAAATTATTTGTAAGGTTTAGGGAGAGCCATTCAGTTCCCGAAACATTCATCCCTTCAGCACAGGTTCACTGTGACTGCAGGGTGTACCATCAGAAGTGTGCTGCATCAACTTCCCAATACTTATCGAGTCAGACAGCATAGAAACAGGCCCTTCAGCCTAACTGGCCCATGCCGACCAAAATCCACCATCCAAGCTAATCCCGTTTGTCAGTCTTTGGCCCATAACCTTCTAAACCCTTCCAATCTATGCACCTGTCCAAATGTCTTTTAAAAGCTGTTATTGTACCTGCCTCAACCACTTCCTCTGGCAGTTTATTCCACATACACATCACCCTTTGTATAAAAAAGTTGTCCCTCAAGTTCCTATTAAATCTTTCCCCTCTCACCTTAAACCTAAATACATCTAATGATCTGGCTTCCACCAACTCAGGGGCGCACCTCTGTTTTAAATGGCCAGACCCTGATTTTGTTGCTATGTCTCCTTGTCTGTAACTCTCCCACCAGTGGAAACATCTCACCGTCTACCCTCTCTGGGTTAACTTGCAGGTTGAGTCGGTAGTAAAGAAGGCAATTGCAATGCTAGTATTCATTTCGAGAAGACTAGAACATAAAAGCGAGGATGTACTGCTGAGGCTTTACAAGGCATTGGTCAGACTGCATTTGGAATATTGTGAGCAATTTTGGGCCCCATATCTAAGGAAAGAGGAGGTTCACAAGAGTGATCCCAGAAATGAAAGGCTTAACCTCTGTAAAATGTTTGATGTCCCTGGGCCTGTACTTGACGGAGTTCAGGATGAGGGGGGGATCTTACTGAAACCTATAGGATACTGAAAGGCCTGGATAGAGTGGACGTGGAGTGGATGTTTCCATCAGTGGGAGAGTCTAGGGTCCAAGAGCACAGCCTCAGAGCAAAGGGGCGACCTTTTAAAACTAAGATGAGGAGGAATTTCTTCAGCCAGACATTGATGAATCCGTGGAATTTGTTGCCATAGAGGGCTGTGGAGGCATTGGGTGTATTTAAGGCAGAGGTTGATAGATTCTTGATTGGTAAGGGGGTTAAGGTGAGAAGGCGGGAAAATGGGGTTGGAGAAAAGATCAGCCATGATTGAATGGTAGAGCAGACTCGATGGGCCAAATGGCCTAATTCTGCTCCTCTATCTTATGGTCTCTCAAACACTCTTAGGATCTTATATGTTCGAATAAGGTTACCCCTCATTCTTCGAAACTCCAAGGAACACAGACCCAAACTGTCCAGCCTCTCTTGGTAGAATAAGCCTCTCATCTCAGGAATTAGCCTGGTATATCTCCAGAGTACAAAACAGCAGGAAAAGAGTGGAACTAGATCTAAAGTAAAGAGGTTGTCATACCACAGAGGGATGTTGACCTTAGGAACAAATTACTTAATCAGTTAGTGTTGAGTTAGAGGACGAGTGATATCCTGATGGTGGTGGATCTCACAGCCTTGGTTGAACATTGGGTCCCATGGTCTCCTTGCATTGTGTTTGATTGCCTTCAGAGGTCCTAGACCAAGCTCCCTATTATTTCTCTCCCTGACTGAATGCTAGGTTAGTTTTGCTTGATTGCTGGGCTGCTGATACCAAGGGATAGAGGGAACCAACTTGTTCTCTTTCTGTCTAACATTTTTGTAGGTGCGTTAAATAAAACTCACCTGATCCTGAGTGCCACAGGAAGTAGTTGAGGCAAGTACATTACCAACATTTAAAAGGTATGCAGAGAGGAAAGGTTCAGAGGGATGTGGGCCAAACGCAGGCAAATGGGACTAGCTTAGATAGGACATCTTGGTCGGCATGGACCATTTAGGTCCCAATTCCGTGCTGTATGACTCTATGACTCTCTGTGATTCTGAGGGAAGAAATTAATCCACGACGGGAGCTTGGAGCACGGAAGATCTTGGGAGGGAGTTCCAGGAGGTGACTGTTTTGTGAAAGAAGGAGATTAGGAACTGAAACGCAGTGGTGAGACGAAGGGTGAGGTGCACTCAGTTGGAGGAACAATCAGGTGAGCCTGCACGGGGAGGAAATAGTAGATCATGGAGGAAGTGGAGCAGGAGGTTAAAAATCAGACCAAGGTGGCTAGGATAGTGCAGTGGTTAAATTAGAATCTAGAGGCTTTGACTACTGAAGATGTGAGTTCAAGACCCACCTGGCAACTGGGGAATTTAAATTCAAGCAATTGAACAAACCCAGAATGAAGTGTCAGTTCTATTAGTGGTAACAATAAAATGACTAGATTGTTATAAAAGCCCATCTGGTTCACCATCACCCTCCAGCGAAGGACAGCCAGTCTAACTTAGATGTGACTCCATTTCCAACCAATGTTAATTGCTTGCAACGAGAAATCTGCAGGAGGAACTCAGTGGGTGGAGCAGTATCTGTGGGGAGGGGAAAGGAATTGCCGATGTTTTGGATCGAAACCCTGCATCAGGTTTTGACCCGAAACCTCAACAATTCCTTTCCCCCCACAGATGCTGCTCGACCCACTGAGTTCCTCCAGCAGATTGTTTGTTGCTCCAGATTCCAACGTCTGCAGGCCCTTGTGTCTCCAGTGTAAACTGATTAACTGCCCTCTGAAATGGCAGGGAAAGCCACTGAATTGTGGAGAGTATTGTCAATGGGCAATAAGTGTTGGCCTTTCCTCCCATGTGCCAGAGGTGGATAAATGAAAAATCTACTGTAGTGGAGAGATAGAGTGGTGTCTGCTGGAGACTGGGTTATGTAGAGAGGAGTCCACCAGCTGTAGATTAGTGCAGGATTATGTGGGGAGGCTGATAATGAGTATGTTAAAAACTTCCTGAGCAGTGAAGGAGGAGGACATGCATTTAAATAGCACCTTTCATATCTTCGACCCATTGTCCTGATGCTAGGTGTCCTGTTTACAGCCAATGATATACTTTAGATGTGTAGTCGTAGTCATAGAGAAATACAGCAGGGAAACAGGTCCTTCTGCCCACTGAGTCCGTGCTGACCATCAATCACTCATTTAAGCTATTCCTGCGCAGTTCTGGTCACCTAACTATAGGAAGGATGTCAGTAAGATTGAAAGAGTGCAGAGGAGATTTACTAGAATGTTGCCGCGTCTTCAGGAGTTGAGTTACAGGGAAAGATTGAACAAGTTAGGACTTTATTCCTTGGAGCGTAGAAGAATGAGGGGAGATTTGATAGAGGTTTACAAAATTATGAGGGGTACAGACAGAGTAAATGTGAGTAGGCTCTTTCCACCTAGATTAGGAGAGATAAGTACGAGAGGACATGGCTTTAGGGTGAAAGGGGAAAGGTTTAGGGGGAACACTGGGGGGAACTTCTTCACTCAGAGAGTGGTGGGAGTGTGGAACGGGCTGCCATCTGACGTGGTAAATGCGGGCTCACTCTTAAGTTTTAAGAATAAATTGGATAGATACATGGCCGGGAGAGGACTGGAGGGTTATGGACTGGGTGCAGGTCAATGGGACTAGTGGAATAAGGTTTTGGCACAGACTAGAAGGGCTGAATGGCTGTTTTCTGTGCTGTAGTGTTCTATGGTTCCTACCACCTGTGCCATTTTATTTTTCCTACATTCCCATCACCTTTGTCCCAGATTCTACCCCTCACGCACACACTAGAGGTGGGTGGCCAGTGCCAGTTAACCTGCCGATCCGCATGTCTTTGGGACATTGGAGGAAACCGGAGCACCTGGGGGAAACTCACCCAGTCGCAGGGAGAGTGTGCCAACTTCACACACAGACAGCACCAGAGGTCAGGGTCGAACCCTAGTCTCTGGCGCTGTGAGGGAGTGGGTTTGCCCACTGTGCCACCCCATTGTTGCAACATAGGAAAGCAGCCAATTTGTGCACAGCAAGCTCCCACAAACAATAATAAGACACAGCTGATAGCCTTGTTTTCTCAGTTTGAAAGATAAATATTGTCCAGCATACTAGTTGGAGCACCCATGCTTTCTTCCTAAATATTGCCCTGGATCTTTTGTGACCTCCTGAGAAGGCAGAAGGACCTCTGTGAAATGCCGTGCCTTTAACATTGAGCGTCCCTTCAGAGATACACTGGGACTGTTCACTAAGCAATTGGGAGGAACTGCAGTCAATGACCTAGTGTGAACACTGAGGAAGTCTCTCAAAGGTGAAAAGTTCTGATAAAGTAAGTGGATGAAAATCCTTTTTTTATGAGGACTCCAGTTTAAAGACCAAGCTTGTTTAAGGAACAATTTTAGAGATTGTCTTTTCAAACAAGAACCTCAGTAAAGGGCCAAAACCTGTGGAGCCGGGTGGTAAAGTATAATTGGAAGAGGATACCAAATAAATCAAGTAGTGGTTTAATGATGCAGACCTTGGTTTCTTTAATAAGCTTGTTATCCTTACGAGTGAGCCAAGAATGCGGTTGTAAGAAACGTCCACAGATGATAAATGAAACACTGTGTAGGTAATGAGTCAGGATGTGTCAGGGAGTCTGCCTTAGCTTCCACTAGATATTGCTGGTGTCCATTAGAGGGTCCATTAAATGCTGTGTGGTGATTAATCCAGTGCCTGAAATCCAAGAACAATTCTTGATACTTCCCAGTTCTTGTGGTGTAAGGTGAATAGGATGTTAAGGTCAGCAGCACATCTGAAGCCATGAGATTTATGGAGCTCTGAGGGACCCACACATCATCACTTGGACTCAAGCTTGGTATCTCTGCTAGACCTTGAGCTAAAAATATCCACAAGGATGACTATATTGTGTAACAACCTTGTTGGATTCCAGCCTGGAATTGGCTCTTCATCCATGTGATCCAGGGATTGCAAGCTCCGGTAGGAAATGGTCCAAGAAATTCCAACATATTACTCCCATTTCAGACCATTGTACCTATTTAAACATCCTCCTTTAATCTATTTTCCAACATGTTAACATAAACAAAAAATAGAGGAGTGTTTTTAATACCCAGCAGAGTCCCACAGATCAATGTGTAGAGAACCAGGGCAATGGGAAGGTTTGACAGGCCCAACATCTTGCATTATTAGTTTGCAGCTGTATTAAGACCATAAGATATAGGAGCAGAGTTGGGTTATTAGGCCCATCGAGTTTGTTCCACTATTCAATCATGGCTGTTTATGTTTCAACCCCATTCTCCCGCCTTCTCCCTGTAACCCTTAACCCCCTTACCAGTCGAGAACCTATCAATTTCTGCCTTATATACACCCAATGACTTGGCCTCCACAGCCGTCTGTGGCAACGAATTCCACAGATTCACCACCCTCTGGATGAAGAAATTTCTCCTCATCTCAGTTCTAAAGGAACGTCCCTTTTTTCTGAGGCAGTGCCCTGGGATCCTGGACTCTCCCACTGATGGAAACATCCTCTCCACATCCACTCTATCCAGGCCTTTCAGTATCCAGTAGGTTTCAATGGGATCTCCCCTCATCCTTCTGAACTCCACTGAGTACAAGCCCAGAGACAACAAATGCTCCTCATAGGTCAAGTCGTTCATTCCCGCTCTGGACTCTCTCCAGCACCAGCACATCCTTCCTTAGATATTCAAAATTGCACATAATATTCCAAAGTCTTATAAAGTCTCAGCAGTACATCCTTGCTTTTATATTCTGTGTTTTTATTACTTGTAATGTCCTGTCATCAGCACACCTTTGGAATATTCGAGCGAATGCACATCACCAGTCTAATGCAAATTCTTTACCGTTAAGAGATCTGCTCGACCTTTGCGAAGGAAATCCTGGTCGAAGGTGGCAACGCAGTGGATGCTGGAGTTGCAGCGATGTTCTGTTTGGGCGTGGTTCATCCACACAGCTCTGGAATAGGTAGGTGATGTTAAAGCTGGGGTTGACAGTGGCTGCTCTGCACCACGGGACGGCACAGCAGTGTAGCGGTTAGCATCACACTACTACAGTGCCAGTGACCCGGGTTCGGTTCCCGCTGTTGTCCACAAGGAGTTTGTACGTTCTCCCTGTGTCTGCGTGGGTTTCCTCCGGGTGCTCCGGTTTCCTCCCACATTCCAAAGACGTACGGGTTAGGAAGTTGTGGGCGTGCTATGTTGGCGCCGGAAGCGTGGCGACACTTGCGGGCTGCCCCCAGAACACTCTATGGAAAGATGCATTTCACTGCGTGTTTCGATTTACATGTGACTAATAAATAAATATCTTAATATCTCTGCGACTTGCATTCAAACTCATCTGTGTCAGGGAAAGAGCAAGGGGTGAATACATGAGGGGCTGACTGTCAGGAGTTTGACTAAGGAGTAATTAAGAAGCTCAGAGCTTCAACATATCTGATCAGTGACTGTGTAGCAGACAGGAACATTACTTATCAAAGGTGACATTAAAGACCATTAAACTTGGCCTTGACACATCAAGTTAACAAGGTAAAATTGGCCAGTGCTCACATCCTTGATTATGGATCAGATGGCTCTGCTGGAAGTCCATGGGAATCTATATTCTTGTGCGTTTGATGTGTGTGGATGAGGATTGCATACATGTGTATTCTGAGGCTGCTCCAAGTCACTGTCAACTTGCTTACTGGTAAATTGGTTTAGTATTCTCACATGTACTAAGGTATAGTGAAAAACTTTCTTTTGCATGCCGTCCATGTAGATCATTTCATCACATCGGTGCATTGAGGTAGTACAAGGGGAAACAATAACAGAATGGAGAATAAAGTGTTACAGTTACAGAGAAAGTGCAGTGCAGGCAGACAATAAGGTGCAAGGTCATAGTGAGGTAGATTGTAAGGTCAAGAGTCCATCTTATCGTACAAGTTCAATGGTTTTATAACAGCGGGATAGAAGCTGTCCTTGAGCCTGGTGGTACGTGCTTTCAGGCTTTTGTATCTTCTGCACAATGGGAGGGGGGAGAAGAGAGAATGTTCGAGGTGGGTGGGGTCTTTGATTATGTTGGCTGCTTTACTGAGGCAGCGAGAAGTGTATGGAAGGGAGGCTGGTTTCCGTGATGCGCTGGGCTGTGTCCACAACTCTCTGCAGTTTGTTGTGGTCACAGGCAGAGCAGCTGCCACACCAAGCTGTGATGCAGCCAGATAGGATGCTCTCTATGGTAAGGTCCTCTGCCTGCTGACCTCTGCTTCACAAACGCTGCCCCCAGCAATCAGGTTCACAATGAGACCCCAGAAAACTTGGACTGCTTCCCTTATCTCAGGAGTCGGCTCTGAGCAGAGCTGAATGATGAGACTCACCATCGCTGTCACTTCACCAGCGCAACACTCTGGCAGACTGAGGAAACGAGTGTTCGGAGATCAAGGCCTCATACCCAGCACAGAGCTCACGGTCTACCACGCAGTAACGATTTCTGCCCACCTGGACATGCTTAACACATGGACTATTAGCCAGGACCCTCACACGGAGGGTGGTGGGTATATGGAACGAGCTGCCAGAGGAAGTGGTAGAGGCAGGTACAATTACAGTGTTTAAAAGACATTTGGACAGGTACATGGGTAGGCAAGGTTTAGAGGGATGTGGGCCAAATACAGGTTGTTCCATATACCCACCACCCTCTGCATGAAGAATTTGCCCCTGAGGTCCCTTTTAAATCTTTCCCCTCGCACCCTGAACTTATGCTCGCTAGTTTTTGATTCCTTTTCCCTGGGAAAAAGACTGTATGCATTCACCCTATCTATGCCGCTCATGATTTTATACAGCTCTATAAGGTCGCACCTCAGTATCCTACGCTCCAAGGAATAAAGTCCTCGCCTGCCCAACCTCTCCCTATAATTTAGGCCCTCGAGTGCTGGCAACGTTCTCGTAAATCTTCTCTGCACTCTTTCCAGCTTAATGTCGTCTTTTCTATAACAGGGCAACCAAAACTGTATGCGCAATATGCCAGGTGTGTCGTCACTAAGCCTGTAGTGTCATTTAAAGAGTAATGAAAAAAATAGAAGAAAATGATTACACGAATTGAATAAAGGTGGAGAAAGAGTTTCCAGGTACTGAGGGTTCATCTCCAGGATATCAGGGCAAAATCGAAGGGTATTGGAAATTTTTAAAAAAATTTTCTTTAGTAATTCAGTAATTTTAAAAATATGGACGATGAGTGAGGGTTGCTCAAGGTCACATGATGAAATGTCCAGGAATAGGTGTACTGGAATTGGTTTATTATTGTCACATGTACCGAGGTGCAGTGAAAGACTTTGTTTTGCATGCTGTCCATGCAGATCGTGTCATTGAGAAAACAATAACAGAATGCAGAATAAAGTGTTACAGTTACAGAGAAAATGTAGTGCAGGCAAACAACAAGGTGCAAGGCCGTGACATGGTAGATTGTGTGGTCAAGAGTCCATCTCATCATACTAGGGGACCATTCAATGGTCTTATAGAGTGCGATAGAAGCTGTCCTTGAGACTGGTGGTACGTGCTTTCAGGCTTTTGTATCTTCTGCCTGATGGGAGGGGGGAGCAGAGAAAATGTCCAGGGTGTGAGGAGTCTTTGATTATGTTGGCTGCTTTACTGAGGCAGCGAGAATGCTTGGTTTGGGGCAGACATTTGGTCAGACATCCCTGTGATGCCATTAACCTGCTGTCTATGCTGGATCTGTGTTCAGTAGATCTTGTTATTCAGGAGCCTGGGAGTTCAAGTCTCATTGGCATATAAACTAGACTGAAAGTTCACTCGGAGAGTGCTGCCTCACTGAAGGATAAGACATTAAATCAAAGCCACATCTTGCCATTTCAGACGGATGCTATAGCTGACATGTCACTATTTGAAGAAGAGCAAGGAATTATCTTGGTGTCCTAGTCAATATTTAATGCAGACCTTCAGAGAGAGTAGGGGAAAGAGACTTATTTATGGAGAACTATTATTAGCATCAACACATGCACTTTACAGAATGAATACTTTGAGAGAAGTGTCAGTTGTCTTGGCTCATCTGAAATCTGTTTTACCAGGGTTACCAGCTGCATTTAATTGAATGATTAGTTAACCTAATTTTTCTGGTGCTGATACTAGCAGCTGTGAGTCTGACAGTCAAAGAAACAGCAAATCATCATAATTTAGTGCACTGAGAAAAAATGTGCTTGAAGATATGTTAGATTCTTCGAATAAAACCATCACCACTGCTATACTGTTTGCACTAGGAAGTTCCAAGCAATGCTCATGTCCAAGGAGAGATTTAATAGGTTTATAAAATTATGCAGGGCATAGATAGAGTAGACAGCCAGCATACTTTTCCCAGGATTGAAATGTCTAGTACTAGGGGGCATGTGTTTAAGGTGAGAGGGGGAAAGAGGAGGAAATGTGCGGGGCAAGTTTTTTTACACAGAGAGTAGTGGGTGCCTGGAATGCACAGCCAGGGGTGGGGGTGGAGGCTGACAGCATAGGAATGTTTAAGAGACTCTTAGATAGGTACATGAATATGCAGAGAAGGGAGGGATATGGGCAATGTGTGGGGAAGAGGGATTAGATTAATTAGGAGTCATTGGTTTAATTAGTTCAGCACAACATCGTGGGCTGAAGGGCCTGTCCTGTGCTGTACTTCTATGTTCCAACAAGAGAGTCTAACCTCTCCCCTTGGCACTCAGTGGTGAGTTATCTGCAGCAGGATACCAGCCTCTGACCTGCTCTTGTAACCACTCCATTTATGTGGATGATCCAGTTGAGTTTCTGGACAAATGATGAAACCCAGCTGTTTATTGCTGATGCAGGGTTTTGACCCTTGTCTGGTTAGTAATGGTGATCACAACCCCAACTGGGTCACTAATCAAAGTTGAGTTTATTGTCATATGCAGGCATAGGGCAGACACGGTAGTGTAGCGGTTAGTGTAATGCTTTTACAGTGCCAGGGACCGAGATTCAATTCCGGCCGCTGTCTGTAAGGAGTTTGTACGTTCTCCCTGTGTCTGCGTGGGTTTCCTCTGGGTGCTGTGGTTTCCTCCCACATTCCAAAGACGTACGGGTTAGGAAGTTGTGGGCATGCTATGTTGGCGCCGGAAGCGTGGCGACACTTGCGGGCTGCCCCCAGAACACTCTACGCAAAAGATGTATTTCACTGTGTGTTTCTATGTACATATGACTAATAAAGAAATCTTATCTAAAAAACAAACTGCTGGAGGAAATTCAGTGTTCATACCATTGGATTGTAGACTACCCAGGCGGAATATGAGGTGTTGTTCTTCTAGTTTGCACTGGGCCTTACCCTGGCAGTGGAGAAGGCCGATGATGGACAGGTCAGTGTGGGAATGGGCAGGGGAGGTGAAATGGCATACAACTGGGAGCTCAGGATGGTCATTGCAGACAGAGTGCAGGTGCTCTGCAAATCGGTCACCTCGTCTGCTCTTGGTGTCGATAATGTACAGGAGGCCACATCGGGAGCACCAAATGCAGCAGACAAGGTTGGAGGAAGTGCATGTGAATCCTTTCCTCACCTGGATGGGCTGTTTAGGTCCCTGGGTGGTGGTGGGTGAGAAAATGTAGGAGATTTACTTAATTAACTGATAACCACACCACCCAGCTACTTCCCTTCAACCATTCGGTTCTTGAACCAACCAGCACAACCCTAATCACTGCAGTTTAGCAACACTATGACCACTTTGATCATTTGTACTAAATGGACTCTTTTTTTGTTCTAATTGTGTTTTTTTGTAAAAATGTGTGTATAACTTATGTTTATGTTTTTCTTGTGAATGCTGCTTATCTGATGCTATGTGCCTGTGATGCTGCTGCAAGTAATTTTTTCGTTGCACCTGTGCGTACATGTACTTGACATCAGCCAGAATTGAACCCGGGTCGCTGGCGCTACACTACGGTGCCTGCCCCCACTACTGCTCCAAATTCCAGCATCTGCAGTTTCTTGTGTTTGTAAGGCAATCTGCTGTCCTCATTAGTATGTAACACCAGCCCCACAGCCGAGTGGCCTGTTCGGCTGTTTGTTCAAGGATGGAATTTTCTATTCTGTTGTCAATGAGGTAAAGCAAAGAATTGCAGTGTGGCCCCATGGTAACATTCAAATTCACCGCCTATACATTCAAAACTGTTATCGATAGAATTTTATCAGGTGAGAATGCCAAGGGATATGTAACAGAGTAGGTAGATGGTATTAGGGTGGAGACCAGCCCAGATCTGGTTGTAACAGGGTTGGGGGCTGAATAGCTTCTTCCAGTCCGATGTTTGCAACATATCACACTGCAGATGAGCTGAGACAACTGATGCTTCTCTCGAGGTATTCATTCTGTGGAGTCCATGTGTTGATGCTAATAAGAAGCAACGTGCATCTTTCCAAGAATCTCATTCCTTTGTTCAGTTCGTGTTGATTTAAAAGCAACACCAAACAACAAAGAAAGTCTTTGCCTTTCACAACCACAGAATGTCCTAAGATGTTCTGCAAAATTACAGTACGGCTTTGAGTCACTGAATAGATTCAGGGCAGAAACTGACATACATTTGAACCACAAAGGAGTGAGGGGGTGGGGGTGAGGAGGAGGAGAGAGAGAGAGAGAGAGAGAGAAGGATACTTGATACTAGATGTTGGTACATATATGGAATGAACTTCCAGAGGAAATAGTTGAGGCAGGTACATTAACAACATTTAAGAGTCACTTGGCCAGGTACATGGATAGGAAAGGTTTCGAGGGATATAGGCCAAACATGGGCAAATGGGACTAGCTTAGATTGGAATCTTGGTTGGCATGGACAAGTTGGGCTGAAGGGCCTGTTTCTGTGCTATGTGACTCTGTGACTAAGATTGGATCAACGATGATCTTATTGAATGGTGAAGTAGGCTCAAGGGAACTGCTCCTGTTCCTGTTTCTTGTCTTGATATTCTTAAAATGTGAAATCTCCAGGGGAAACGGGCAGCCAATTCTAGTGCAGGAGGCTCCCATGAAAAAAATAACAGGATAAATGATGAGGTGGTCTGAACATAGTTGCCAGATTAAATGGTGGTTATTTAAAACTGAGGTGTACAGGAACTTCTTCCCTCAGAGGGTGATGAATCTCTGGAATCGTGAAACCCTTAGTCTCGACATGAAACGTCGACTGTCCATTTCCTTCCACAGGTACTGCCTGACATACTGAGTTCCTCCAGCACTTTGTGTGTGTTGCTTCAGATTTCTGCATCTGCAGTCTCTTCTGTGTCTGGAACTCTCTACCCTGGAGGATTAGGGAGGCTGATTCATTGGGGGTGTGATAGATACCATTTTGAAAGGTCAGGGAATTGAAAGCTCTGGGGAACTGGCACAGAAGATGTGTTGAGGCCTGGGATAGATCGGCCATGACCATATTGAGGGGCAAGCTTGAGGGACCAGTTGGCCTACTACTCCTATTTTCTTGGTACTGGTATTGGTACTGGTTTTTTATTGTCACTTGTACTGAGGTACAGTGAAAACCTTGTCTTGCATACCGATCATACAGGTCAATTCATTACACAGTGCAGTTACATTGAGTTAGTACAGAGTGCATTGATGTAGTACAGGTAAAAACAGTAACAGTACAGAGTAAAGTGTCACAGCTACAGAGAAAGTGCAGTGCAATAAGGTGCAAGGTCACAACAAGGTAGATCGTGAAGTCAGAGTCCATCTCATTGTATAAGGGAACCGTTCAATAGTCTTATCACAGTGGGGTAGAAGCTGTCCTTAAGTCTGGTGGTACGTGCCCTCAGGCTCCTGTATCTTCTACCCGATGGAAGAGGAGAGAAGAGAGAATGACCCGGGTGGGTGGGGTCTTTGATTATGCTGGCTGCTTCACCAAGACAACGAGAGGTAAAGACAGAGTCCGCGGAGGGGAGGCTGGTGTCCGAGATGCGCTGGGCTGTGTCCACATTATGTTCTTATTGAGGAATAAATATTAGCCAGGGCACAAGGTAAGTCATCTGCAATTCAGTGTGGAGAGCCAGGGGATTTTTACCCCCACCCAAGGGTAGACATTACCACGGTTTAGTGACACATGCCTCAGTACTGAGAGGCAGACTGGATTTTGTGCATGTCTCCCTATAGCGGGATAGGATGCTGAACATTCTGACCCAAAGGAGAGAGTGTAGTGGTATGATAGCTTTTCTTCCACGTGTGGCAATGTTGTGACATCAAAGATCCCCACCATCCAGGCCATGCCATCTTCTCGCAGCTACCATCGGGCAGGAGGTACAGAAGCCTGAAGTCCCACATCACCAGGTTCAAGAACAACAGCCATTCGGTTCTTGAACCAATCCTGACATCCCTAATCACTACAGTTTAACAACACTATGACCACTGTTACCACTTTGCACTAAAATGGACTTAGTTTTCTTTTTGTTCTAATTGTGTTTTCTTGTAAAAATTGTGTATAATTTATGTTTAATTTCTGTTTTACTTGTGAATTCTGCTTATATGATGCTGTGTGCCTGTGATGCTGCTGTAAGTAAGTGAAATATTACAGCTGTGCACACATGGACTTGTGCACATGGCAATAAACTCGACTTGGAATTGGAATTGGTTTATCATTGTCACAGGTACCGAGGTACAGTGAAAAATTGTCTTGCATACTGTTCACACACATCAGTTCAATACAGATCAATACACACGGTGCATTGAGGTAGGACAAGGGAAAACAATAACAGAATGCAGAATAAAGTGTCACAGTTACAGAGAAAGTGCAGTGCAGGCAGACAGTAAGGTGCAAGGTCATAATGAGGTCCAGTTGTGAGGTCAAGAGTCCATCTTATCGTACCAGGGAACGGTTCAATAGTCTTATAACAGTGGGATAGAAGCTGTCCTTGAGCCTGGTGGTACGTGCTTCCAGCCTTTTGTATCTTCTGCCTGATGGCAGGTGGGAGAAGAGAGAATGTCCAGGGTGGGTGGGATCTTTGATTATATTGGCTGCTTTACCAAGGCAGCGGGAAGTGTAGACAGAGTCCATGGAGGGGAGGCTGGTTTGCGCGATGTGCTGAGCTGTGTCCACAACTCCCTGCAGTTCCTTGCGGTCCCGGGCAGAGCAGTTGCCGTACCAAGTGCGATGCATCCGGATGGGATACTTTATACGGTGCATCGATAAAAATTGGTGAGTGTTGACGGGGACGTGCCAAATTTCTTTAGACTTTGACACCTTGTATTTTTAACACAGGTGGAGTCCTCTCTGCTGTCTTCTACAATGGGAGCTCGGGAACAACCAAGGCTCTAAACGCCCTTCCAACGGAGTCCCTGAACCCAAGCATTGGTGCCCCGATGATGTTGCAGGGGCTCCGGTTGATCCACCAGAAGTACGGCAAACTGGGCTGGGCCAAACTCCTGCGCCGGCCGGTGAAGCTGGCAAGGGAAGGCTTCCCTATTGACGAGCTGCTGGCAGGAGCCATGAGAGAGGTGGCAGTCCTGGGCACTGACCTGTGCCCGCCCCTCTGCGAGCGGGGGCAAGCACCGAAAGGAGTGGGGGCCCTTGCAATCAACAGGAAACTGGCTGATGTTCTGGAGGAGCTGGTGCAGGAGATGGAGGGAGCCTGGTTCCCGGAACCTCTGGCCCGGCATGTGGCCCGCGACCTGAGGCAGGACCCACAGGCATTGGCGGTGACCCTCAAGCGACAGGAGGCCGACCTGGCCGAGCCTTTGGCAGCTGAGTTCGATGGCTTTGCGCTGACCGTCCCGCCGCCACCTGCCGCAGGGGATGTCCTGATACAACTCACGACACGTCTCAGCCAGCTCAGCCTCTCCTGGGCCAATGTCTCCAATGCCGCCAACGCATCCAGCACCTACCAGGCTATCCTGAACGTAGCCCAGCAAGTCTACCAGAGCCTCCTGGGTCTCCCAAGGCTTGTTCCCGGGAATCCTCGGAATCCGGGAAAGGGCAAACATTCACCGAAGGCGGCTCCCAGTGGCAGTCACGTCACAGTGGTGGACACCTCCGGCAATATTTTGGCAATGCTCGGATCCCTCAACAGCACCTTTGGGTCCAGGACCTTGTCCCCCTCCACTGGAATCTTCCTGAGCGATTTTATCGGGAGCAGGGCCTCTGGTGTTCTTTACTGGGCTTGCCCGGGGCTGCTGAGCGCCAAAGCAGGAGATGACCTCATGGTCATCCTGAGTGCTGGGGGAGCCACTGCCCCCTTCGCTTCTGCTCAGGCAATCGTGAACATGGTTTATCTCGAGAAGTCGGCCAAGGAAGCTGTGGCTGGTCCCCGCTTCTACCTGAGTGTGGGAGAGCAGGGAGCCCTGCGCAAATGCGTCTCAGGGCTGCGGAGCGATTCGCAGATATTCGCCCGGCTATCCCAGGTGGATCCGGATCTGGAGCTGGTCAATGGGACCGCCGCTCCTGTGACCGTCACGGTGGTCGAGTCCCACCTGGGCCACAAAAGAGCTTTCGGACAACCGCAGACTCGTGCCTTTGCCGATGGTTATTGATACTGCAGAACAGTAGGCTGTTCCTCCACGTCGCCCACCACCAACCAGCTGCCATCCTCCTCCCTGCGACCGCAGAGGCTTCTTCAACGATCTGGGGAGGTTTTGCCTCATTTGCTCTACTTGAAGTATGTTCCCTGATACCAACTGAGCCGTAACTGCCTTCTCTGTGGCAAGTCGTGGGTTCATGTTCTTTCCTCCAGAGACATCCAGGCTGATGCTCCAGTGCAGTAGGGACAGGGTGCTGCACTGCCAGAGGTGTCACCTTTCAAGAAAAAGGCAATAAATTGTGACACCCGCCTGCTTGTTCTACTGTGTGTAAAACATCTGTGGTGTTCAACTGAAGGTAGGGCAGTTTTCCAGGTATCTGCCCAACATTTATCATAATGCCAGCACTGATACAGACATAGAGTCATAGAGCAATACAGCACGGATACAGGCCCTTCGGCCCATCTAGTCCATGCCAACCACAGTGCCCACCCAGCTAGTCCCAATTCCCTGCGTTTGGCCCATATCCCTCTAAGCCCCTCCCCTCCATGTACCTGTCCAAGTGCTTCTTAACTGATACCATTGTACCTGCCTCACCCACTTCCTCTGGCAGCTCGTTCCATATACTCACCACCCTCTGCATGAAAAAATTGCCCTTCTTTCCTCTCTCACCCTAAACCTATGCCCCCTAGTTTTGGTCTCCCCTACCCTGGGGAAAAGACTGTTACCGTCCACCTTATCTATGCCCCTCATAATTTTAAGCATTTCTATAAGGTTGCCCCTCATTCTCCTAAGTTCTAAGGAATTCCAAGGAATGAAGACATAACCTACCCAACCTCTCCCTGTAACTCAGACCCTTTTTTCTGCACTCTTTCCAATTTAACTTATACCAGGGTGACCATAACTGTACGCAGTACTTCAATAGCAGCCTCACCAAAGACTTGTACAATTGCAACATAACTTCCCAATTCCTATTCTCAATGCCGTGACTGATGAAGGTCAGCATGCTAAACACCTTTCTCACCACCCTGTCTACCTGTGATGCCGTTTTCAATGAACTATGCACTCCTATGATGTATATAGGTGGTACATCACCTATGATATATCTGGTTGTTATCCCATTTTGTTCAGCAGATTATTTGTGTACTGATTACCTACCACATTCCAATGGCAACAAAAGCACTGAGGTGACTTTAAAATGCCTTGGGATACCCCAAGGTTGTGAAAGGTCCTGTATAAACCTAAGGTGGTCCTTTAATTTATGCATCATTCATGCTTTGTAGATGGGCCTCGGTTAAAACCCTACCATCACAGGCAATTACATCAATAATCCCTGCTGACTCTTGATGTTGGAATCCAGAGCAACAAGCCATCTGCTGGAGGAACTCAGCGGGTCGAGCAGCATCTGTGGGGGGGAAAGGAATTGTCGAATTTTGGGTCGAAACCCTGCTTCAGAGTCATAATTTTGTGGTTAGTTTGTGGTAATCCTGAACTTCCCTTTCAACCTCTGTGTCCTCAGCGTCAACAAATCTATCCATCTGGATTCTTGAACATGCTGCCTGGTTGAGCCTCCATTGGGCATTCCAGAGAGGAGGACTCCAAAATCCACAACGCGCTGAAGGCATTCTCATCACTTCTAGCTCTGGTAGCCTCTTGTGTTCCTGCTTATCTCCCTCCAGCAGTTTTCTCCAACCTTCACCCTCCCCTTCCCTCACCTCACTCCATCTGCCTCTCATTTATTTTCACTTTGTCTACCTCCATCTATCGTCTATCTGCCACTGCCTCCCAACTCCGCTCCCACCCCTCCTCTACCTGGCACTACCTGCCTGTCATCTTACACCCCTCCTCAGTCCACCAGTCACCTCCTATCTCACCGCTCCCCCTCTCCTCTTTATACCAGCCATCTCCCCTCTCCTCTCAGTCCTGATGCAGGGTTTCGACCTAAAATGTCAACATTTCCTTCCCCCTCCCTCAGATGCTGCTCGACCCGCTGAGTTCCTCGAGCAGATTGTTTATTGCTCAATAATCCCTGCTGACTCATTTAATAAGGGAAAACACAAATGTTGAAAATACAAAATAATATTAGAAAATGCTAATTAAGAGCAGTGCAATTCCATCATTAATTCCATCTGTAGGACATTAACTTGTGCTTATATAACGATAACTATCCTCTTGTCTCTGAATATGTTTGTATTTCCGCAGTGGGTTTCAGAGATTTGACATTAAAGTGGGAGTCCCACCTTGTGCCAATGTATCTTTCTGACTCCAGCCGGGAAGATCAGATTACATGGGCTCAGCTCGCCTTTTAAATGTGTTCTTCGTCTATTTTCCCTGGAGGCGATGGAGAGGGGAATTGAATTGCATCGATCAGGACTGCTTTCAAATGAATCTTCTCTGGAGGATTGCAGGGCTGGGTTTGCATTAAAATTCAAACAGAAGAATTTTGATCCAAGTTTTGGTAACCACTCCTGCCTTTCCCCCCTTTTTTCCCCCTTATCCCACAGCCCCCATCACCCCTTCTGTTACCCCTCCCCTGCCCTCTCGATCTGCCCATCACCCACACATTCCTCCCACTGGTTCCCCTCCCCACCTCCCTCCCTTTATTTCATGGTCCACCGTCCTCTCCCATCAGATTCCATCTTCTTCAACCCTTTGTCGCTTCCGCCCATCACCTCCCAGCCTCTGACGTCATTCCCACCCTCCCCCTCCCTCACCTGCCTATCACCCCCCCCCCTCACCTGGATCTACCTATCACCTGCCAGCTCTTGCTTCACCCCTTCCCCCCACCTTTTTATACTGGCCATCTCCCCTCTTTCCAGTCCAGATGAAGGATCACGACCCGAAACGTCGACGGTCCATCTCCCCCCACAGATGTGCCTGACCCGCTGAGTTCCTCCAGCATTTTGTTTGTTGTTCCAGAGTTCCAGTGTCTGCCGTCTCTCTTGTGTCTCCCTATGGAAGCTGTTGGGAAGATGAAGTTGCACTTAAATTTCTGTTGCACCAGAATCTGTTTTGATCATGGCGGTCCGGAATACTGATTGGTTTCATGTTTTCTGTTTTGCTGTGCTGTTGAGCAGGAGCCCATGCAACACTCCTTTCCCAGGAGCTGTTCAAAGATGTCATTGGCTAACAACTATATCCAACATTTGTGATGAATTACTCTGGCAAACGGTCAGAGCTCCTTGTCAGAACAGTTATAATCACACGTCTGTTGTCCTCTTACATTTGAAAAAGATTGATCTTTGAATTCAACATGCATTTTTACCCTCCAGCAGTGTCGGGGTCAGATGCCTGCTTCCATCTGGTGCATAATTTGCAGTGTGTATCATCCCAGTTTCCATGGATAACATGTTTGTTCAAGGTCCACATTAAAGGCCCAGTTCAAACACATTCATAGGAACAGCACAGGAACAGGCCCTTTGGCCCACAATATTGCGCCAAACTAACTAAACTAGTAATTAAATGCCTAACTAAACTAATCCCTTCTGCCCACAGCATGTCCATATCCCTCCATTCTCTGCACATCCATGTGTCTAAGATCCTCTTGAACGCCTCTGTAGTATCTGCCTCCACCACCACCCCTGGCAGCACATTCCAGGCACCCACTACTCTCTGTGTAAAAAAAACTTGCCCCACACATCTCCTTTGGACTTACCCCCCCTCGCCTGAAGTGAATGCCCTCTGGTATTAGACACTGAAGGTCACCATCCTTCAGATGAGACATTAAATTGAGGCCCCGTCTCCCCCCCTCAGGTGGAAAGGTAAGGTCCTGTGGCACACTTCAGAGGAAGGCAGAGGCAGTCTACCTGATGTCTCTGAACACCCATTCACCATCTCTGAAACAATCCATTACCTGGTCGCTGCTGTTGCTTTGTCTGGTTTGGTTGTTGTAATTCCTACAACAGGGACTACTTCAAAAGAGCCTCATTTAGTGAACTGAAGTTGGGAGTAGTTCTTCCTGCTTATTCTCATCTCACTGGATAACTTGCAGATGAAGATGTTAGGCCAACCAAGTCTCATATTTCTGTGAAGGAGGAGGCCATTTGGCCCATTGAGTCTATGCCAGCTGACAAAGCAATTCCACGAATGCAATTCCCTCACTTACTTCCATGTGATCTACCGCCTCTTACAAACCCATCAATTGATTCCCCAGATTTCCTACCACACCTATGGGCAATTCATGGTGGCAAATTAACCTACCAACCCGCACGTCTTTGGGATGTGGGAGGAAACCGGAGCCCCTGGGGGAAACCCATGCAGTCACAGGGAGAACGTGCAAACTCCACACAGACAGCACCCGAGGTCAGGATCGAACCAACATTGCTGGAGCTGTTAGGTAGCAGCACTACCTGTTGCAGCCCCTCAACAACCCACTCTACATCTCCTCCCTTTGAATCTTTACCTGAGTAAGAAGAGGGAAAGGTTTGAAGCACACTGCCAACTCGTTATAACAGGGAAGGCGGCCATTCATCCCATTGAGTCTAGGTCGTCTTACAGAACATCCCCATTATAGGCTGTGTAGGAGGGAAGGATTAGATTGATCGTGGGGTGGGTTTATATAGGTTGGAGCAACATCGTGGGCCGAAGGCCCTGAACTGTTCTACGTTCTATCTGGCAGGTGATAGGTGGATCCAGGTGGGGGTGGGCTGATAGGCAGATGGAGGAAGGGGGAGTGGGAATGGTGTCAGAAGCTGGGAGGTGATAGGTGGAAGTGACAAAGGACTGAAGATGATGGAATCTGATAGAAGAGGATGGTGGAGCCTGGAGTAGAAGGAGGGAGGTGGGGAGGGGAACCAGAGGGAGGAGCATGTGGGTGATGGGCAGATCGAGTGGGGGAGGCGTAAGAGAGGGTGATGGGGGCTGATGGATCAGGAAGAGAGAGAAAAGAGCGTTTGGCCTCACCCTGGCAGTGGAGAGGCCCAACGACAGCCAGGTCAGTGTCGAAATCGTGAGGGGAATTAAAGGGAATTTGGTCGTTGGAGCTGTGAGACAGCAGCTCTACTTGCTGGACAATGGTGTGCACCCTATTATCGCCTATTTTGTACATTCTGATTTCTCTCATGTCCAGCAGCTTCCTGACGTGCTTCCAGATAAGGAACTCAGTAGACATCCTGCCAACGTGAATTTGACATCGATAAAGTGAATGGTCACAATCTTTTCTCCACAGGGTAGGGGAGTCTAAAACTAGAGGGCATAGGTTTAAGGTGAGGGGGGGAAAGATTTAAAGGGGACCTGAGGGGTATGTTTTTCACACAGAGGGTGGTGGTTAAATGGAACGAGATGGCAGAAGCGGGTAGAGCTACAACGTTAAGTGACGTTTGGACCAGTTCATGTATAGAAAAGGTTTGGAGGGTTATGGACCCACTGCAGGCAAGTGGGACTAGCTCAGTTCATGGAAACCAGCCTCCTCTCCATGGACTCTGTCCACACTTCTCGCTGCCTCTGTAAAGCAGTCCACATAATCAAAGACCCCACCCACCCCAGACATTCTCTCTTCTCCCCCCTCCCATCGGGCAGAGGATACAAAAGCCTGAAAGCACGTACCACCAGGCTCAAGGACAACTTCTATCCCGCTGTTGTAAGACTATTGAATGGTTCCCTAGTACAATAAAATGGACTCTTGACCTCACAATCTACCTCGTTCTGACCTTGCACCTTATTGTCTGGCTGTGCTGCACTTTCTCTGGAACTGTAACACTTTATTCTGCATTCTGTTATTGTTTTCCCTTGTACTACCTCAATGCACTAATGTGATGAAATGATCTGTATGGATGGCATGCAAAACAAAGTTTTTCACTGTACCTCAGTACATGTGACAACAATAAACCAATTTCCAATTTAGAGACTTGGTCGGTATGTTTGAGTTGGGCCGAAGGGCCTGTTTCCATGCTATTTCACTCTATGTCTCTTAAGACAGAAGGTCGGTTCGTTGAGGTTCAGATTGGTATTGAGAGTTCTGCTCTGAGATATTTGTTGATCAATGGGGAAAATAAGTATATCTTCTCAGGCGCTGATGCCAGAGCAGTTGAATTTTACCTTCTAACTCAACGGATTCACCCCCTCCCTCCTCCCACAGAATGCTTACCAGGGGTTTTTAATGTTGTAAAATCTGCCAAGGGATAATACTGCTTACTGTGGAACAGACATAGCTCCTGTTGCTGTGGTAGAGGTGTGACTTATGGTAATGAATGCAGAGAGCTGAGATACCAGGGAATCCATACGGCCGTTCCCCAAATGAATCAACAAAAAACCCCGCAGATGCTGGAAATCAGAAATAAAAACAGAGAATGCTGGAAACATTCAGCAGGTCAGGCAGCAACTGTGGTGAGAGAAACAGAGTTAACTTCCAGTCAAAGACCTTACGTCATATGTGATGAAAGATCATCACCCCAGAAATGAATCCTCTCAGAATCAGATTTATTGTCATTGACTTACATGATGTGAAATGTGTTGTTTTGCGGCAGCAGTACTGTTCAAGACATAAAACTTATTATGTTATAAAGATAAATAGTGCAAAAGTGGAATAATGAGGCAGTGTTCATGGGTTCATGGACCGTTCAGAAATCTGATGGCTGAGGGGAAGAAGCTGTTCCTGAGTTGCTGAGTGTGGGTCTTAAGGCTCCTGTACCTTCTCCCCGATGGTAGTATCGAGAAGAGGGCATGTCCTGGGTGATGACGGTCCTTAGTGATGGATGCCGCCTTCTTGAGGCACCACCTCTTGAAGATGTCCTCGATCGGTTGTGTCCATGATGGAGCTGGCTGAGTCTACAACCCTCTTGCCATCCTGTGCCATGGAGCCTCTATACCCCTCTTCCACCCCCTCCATAATTGTGGTCCCCACACACTATTCCAAGATAAGATAAGACATCTTTATTATGTACATTGAAACACACAGTGAAATGCATCTTTGTGTAGAATGTTCTGGGGCAGCCCGCAAGTGTCGCCACGCTTCTGGCGCCAACATAGCATGCCCACAACTTCCTAACCCGTACGTTTTTGGAATGTGGGAGGAAACCGGAGCACCCAGAGGAAACCCACGCAGACACAGGGAGAACGTACAAACTCCTTACAGACAATAGCCAGAATTGAACCTGAGTCGCTGGTGCTATAAAACATTACGCTAATCGCTACACTACTTCTCAGTTTCTTGACAACACTTATTCCTTAATCTACGTCAGTAAAGCAGATTATCAGGTAATTATTAATTTCCAGCAATGCCAACATCATTCTGGATCTTACTCTTTGGAGAGTACTTCCTGGACTTCTCATGCTCTGACAGTTACCACGTGCCAAGACTAATTCTATAGCTCTAACGCATTGTGGTTGTGAAAGACCATGTCTGAATTCAAATCTTTCTTTTTCAAAGTAGCCAAAAAAAACTTTGAAGAGGGGTAAGGAGAGGATTAATTTCTAGGGTGATGACCTTACATCCGATGTAAGGTTTTTGACCTGAAGTGTTAACTCTGCCTCTCTCAACACTAATGCTGCCTGGGTTTGCATTAATTGTTGTGGAAAGTGACAGAAATCCTTTAATGAGTGTTTAATCTGGGTCAGTATTTGTCTGGTGTCATCTCATTAAACCAGAGGGCCTTTTACAACTCATTTTAACACCCTTAGTAACTAATGCAGTCCTGTCTTTGGATCTGTCCTCATTGTCATGGTCATTGTTGAGGATGCTAATGCACGGTACCTTGTTGGATCCACCTTTCGCTTGCCAGCTCTCGCTTCACCCCTCCCTCTCACCTCTTTATACTGGCTATCTCCCCTCTATCTGTCAGCCAAGGTGAAGGGTATCGACCCGAAACATCGACTGTCCGTTTCCCACCACAGATACTGCTCAAAAGGCTGAGGTCAGCATTTTGTGCTCAAGATTCTGGCATCTGCAGTCTCTTATGTCGATGGTCTGAATGTTTGTTTGGAAGCTGACAAAGTTTATCAGCACAATTTGCTGAGGTTCTGCAGGCTAGCTTGTGAGATACCTTCCACATCCCCTGAAAGGAGGCAGGCAGTAAATCTGAAAGATAAAACTTTGAGCTTTCTGGAATTCTTTCGATGGATATTCAGTTCCATGCTTTTGGAGTTTTTTAATAAGAAAAAATATCTGAAATACAGGCATTTCAGTATTAGTTGTGCTTCTCCATATTCCATATTCACTGACTATTGAGATGGTATGGTTCTACATGGATTGGAGACTATTACTGGGCTATGGTTCCATGACACTTGGCGTTGGTTCTGTGAGAAATGAAGCTTGCTGGGTTGTTGTTCTTTGAGGATTGGAGACCTAGTGGACTTTGGTACAGGGTGAATGGAAGGCTCCTCACCTGGTTATGGTCCTGTGGAGATTGAAAGCCCTTTTTGAACAATGATTCCATGAGGATGCAGACTCTCGCTGAGTTATTATTCCAAGCACTGAAGGTGGACTTTGGTTCCAAGTGAATTTGAAGACTGCTTACTAGGTTGTGGTTCTGTTAAGATTTGTTTGGTTATTGTGCTTTGAGGATTGAAGACTCGCTGGGATGAGTTTCCAAGTAAATTCTTTCACCTTGTGGCATCCTTCCTGCCTTTCACCTCACCAGATGTACCATTAGTTCTCTCTTCCCCTCTCCTTTCTTGCCGGAATATAGAACAGTACAGCACAGTTCAGGCCCTTCGGCTCACGATGTTGTGCTGACCTATATAAACCTACTCCACAATCAATCTAACCTTTCTGTCCTACACAGCCCATAACCCTGCATTTTTCTTACATCCATGTGCTCTTATGTCCCAATTGCATCAGCCCCTACCGCCTCCCCTGACAGTGCATTCCAGGCACCCACCATTCTCTGTGTAACAAACCTATCTCTGACATCTCCCCTAAACTTTCCTCCACTCACCTTAAACGGACGTCCTCTGGTATTGGCCATTGCTGCCCTGGGGAAAAGGTGCTGGCTGTCCACTCTACCTATGCCCCTCATGATCTTATACACCTCTATCAAGTTGCCTCTCATCCTGCATCGCTCCAAAGAGAAAAGCCCTGGCTTGCTCAACCTTTCCTCATAAGACATGTTCTCTAATCCAGGCAGCATCCTGCTAAATCTCCTCTGCACCATCTCTAAATTTTTCACATCCTTCCTATAATGAGGTGTCCAGAACTGAACACAATACTCTTAGTGTGGTCTAAACAGAGTTTTATAAATCTGGAACATTACCTTGTGGCTCTTGAACTCAATCCCCCGACTAATGAAGGCCAGCACACCATACAAGATGGTTCCACGAGGATCGAAGAATGATCAGGTACCTGCAGGATTCCCACTCACACGTGGATGAAAATGCCAGTGGGTGCTCTTCCAGATTGTTGGTTTCATCTTTTGTTAAAAACAGTTGTACCTCAGTTGATACAAACACGTCTTGGCTATTTAATGGAACTGCAGGTATTGAATTAACTGAGTCAAATGGTGCCTGTCACAATGTATATTTCATTGTGCCTTCCCAATGCATTTTTGCTTGTGTCAATTTATTTGTACAAGTTTAAACTCCTCGGTTTAGGAGTCCTTTCACTTCCCTGCCTGACCTGAAAGCTTCCTCTCAGAGACATCTTTCATAATGCAGGTAATCCTTTCTTTGTTAATGTGTACAGTGTCAGTCTGTATAACTGTTCTTATGATGGAAAATATGGAGTGAAGCTGATTGACTGCGCACCTCGGGGATTAGTTAGATTCTTCTCATGTGTAGTGGCCACTGGGCTTTTATTCCAGGTGGAGTTTTCAATGGTAGTTAAAACTGCTAATCCAGATAATGTTCGTTCTGCACCCACATTGAGAAGGTTGAACATCTAGGCAGGAATACAGGGCAGCTCTGCAGGGTGTCGTCTTACACCTTGTACAGTGCAGTGTACCGGGACATTACACGGGGACATTAAGCTGAGGCACCATCTGCTCCTCAAGTAGACATAAAGATTGTGTGGCACTGTTTGAAAGTGAGTGAGTGGGAATCCCAGCATCCTGTTTGCTAACGCCAAGCATTCTCTGCACATTACTTGGTTAGTATTATATTTTTCTGAGGTCATTGACTTCACCACCACACATGTCCAGTCTTGCAGAAGGAACAGCGGTGTTTCACAAACTCCTCACCCAATGTACAGGAGATCCCAGTGTGAATAATGAGTGCATTTCGTTAAATTGGTAATTGGTTTATTATAATAACATGAGGCAAGACACAGTGCAAAGCCTTTGTCTGCATGCTATCCAGACAGATCATTCCAGGCATGTACATTGAGATAGTACAAAAGGAAAAAGCAATGCAGAATATAGTGTTACAGTTACAGTGCAGGTAGACAAATAAGGTGCAAGGGCCATGATAAGGTAGATTAAGAGATCAAGAGTTCATCTTTTAGCGTATGAGAGGTCTGTTCAAGAGTCTTGATAACAGCGGGATAGAAGCTGTCCTTGAGTCTGACGGTACCATCCAATTTTCTTGAGTCTGAGAAAATTTGAAAATGTTCTCAAATTTTTGTATGGAGGGGGGAGAAGAGAGAATGGGAGGGAGGAGCCTCTGATTATGTTGGCTGCTTTATGGAGGCAGTGGGAAGTGTAGACAGAGTCAGTGGAGGGAAGGCTTTTAGCTGCTTCATGTGGAAAGATTATTTGGTGTCCTGGTCGGTGGGAAGGGAGATGGTGAAAGCACAGGACGGCTGTTGATAGAGAAGGAGGAGAGAAACTGAGCTTCCCAGAGGGAATGGTCCTCTTGAAACACCAGAAAGGAAGGAGCAGGAGCATGCATGTACGTGATGGTGGGATTACATCGAGGTTGTAAATTAGGGGAGGGGTGATCCGTTGAATGTGAAGGAGAATGGGGTGGAAGGTGAAGACAAAGGGAATCCTTTCCTGGTTCTGAGAATAGGCAGAAGGAACACACGGGGATCGATATGGTCCTGGTTGACAATCCTGCCAACTTATGGTGGAGGGGAATCCTTTGGGAGAGGGAAAAGGAAGACATGTTGGAAAATGAAAATGGAAAAACCGCAGATGTTGGAAATCTGAAATATAAACGGAAAATGCTGGAAACTCTCAGCAGGTCGGGCAGCATCTGTGGAGAGAGAAACTATTAACATTTCGGGTCCGGGACTCTTTGTCAGAACTGAAATACAAACTGGTACGTTGGGAGCACTGGCGTGGAAGGCGGTATTGTTGGAAGAAATGTATCAGAAATAAAGAAACTGGGAGAATGGGCCTGTAACTTTAAATCTCTGTCCCCCACCCATTTTAACACCTTAGCCTTCAGATTCAGGAAATAACATCTTCCAACTTGACTTATTTAAACCTTTCCGGATTCAACCCTGAAGAAAACAGTTTCAGATGATGAACATTTCCAGCATTTCAAACTCATAGAGTCATACAGTTATACAGCACAGAAACAGGCCCTTCAGCCCAACTCGTCCATACCGACCAAGTAGCTCACCTGAGCTAGTCCCATTTGCCTGTGTTTGGCCCACATCACTCTAAACCTTTCCCATCCATGTACCTGTCCATATGTCTTCTAACTCTGTAAATGTACCCACCTCTACCACTTCCTCTGGCAGCTCATTCCACATACCCACTACCCTCTGGGTGAAAAATATGCCCCTCAGCTCCCCAGTAAATCTTTCCCCTCTCACCCCTTAAACTTATGCCCTCTAGTTTTAGACTCCCCTACTCTGGGAAAAAATTGATGACCATTCACCCTATTTTTGCCCCTCATGGTTTTATAAACCTCCATAAGGTCACTCATCCTTTGCTCCAGGGAAAACACTCCCAGCTGTCCAGCCTCTCCTTATAACACAAGCCCTCCAGTCCCAGTCTACAGAATTCTTTCACATTCCTTTGGTAACTTCAGACAATTATTCTGTTTTTGTAGACAGGGTGGTGAAGAAGGTGTTTAGCACACTGGCCTTCATCGGTCAGGGCATTGAGTATAGGAGTTGGGAAGTTACGTTGCAGTTATATATATATTATGCAATGTAAGACTGCACTTGGAGTATTGTGTACATTTTTGGTCACCCTGTTATAGGAAAGATGTTGTTAGATTAGAAAGAGTACAGAAAAGATTTACCAGGATGTTGCCTGGACTTGGGGGCCTGAGTTACAAGGAGAGGTTGTGTAGACTAGGACTTTATTCCCTGGAACGTAGGAGATTGAGAGGTGACCTGATAGAGGTGTATAAGATCATGAGGGCACAGACAGGGTGAAAGCAAGAGGGCATAGGTTTAAGATCAGAGGTGAGAGATTTAAAAGGGATATCGGGGCAGCTTCTTCAGGCAAAGGGTGGTGCGTATTTGGAATGAGCTGCCAGAAACAGTGGTTGAGGTGGGCACATTAGCAACATTTAAAAGCCATCTAGATAAGTCCATGGATAGGAGAGGTTCAGAGGGCTATGGGCCAAACATGGGCAGATGAGACTAGCTCGCTGGGCAACACAGTCATCATGGACGAGATGGGCCGAAGGGCCTGTTTCCGTGCTGTGTGACTCTGTGACTCTATTCACATTTCCTCTTGGTTTTACTGTTTCTATTCACTGTAACTTTCACTTTGCACGATCAGCCCTCTTGTCATTTACACTCTTCACCTGCCACCCTATCTCGTGCCTTCCGTATTTTTCTCCCCTACTCTCCACTGAGGCAGGCACGGTAGTGTAGCGGTTAGCGTAACGCTATTACAATGCCAGAGACCTGGGTTCAATTCCGGCCGCTGTCTGCAAGGAGTTTGTACGTTCTCCCCGTGTCTGCGTGGGTTTCCTCCGGGTGCTCCGGTTTCCTCCCACATTCCAAAGACGTACGGGTTAGGAAGTTGTGGGCATGCTATGTTGGCGCCGGAAGCTTGGCGACACTTGTGGGCTGCCCCCAGAACACTCTACGCAAAAGATGCATTTCACTGTGTGTTTCGATGTACATGTGACTGATAAAGATGTCTCAATCTCTCACTTCCTCTGCATCTTAAAACCTGTGTACATCGACCTAATTCCAGTCCTGATGGAACGTCATCGAATTTAAACATTAACTTTTTTCTCTTTCCACAGATACCACCTGACTTGCCGAATATTTTCAGCATTTTCTGTTTTTTGTTAATTAATATTACATTTTTAAAAATCCCCAACAACAATTAAAATTGAAGGGAATGATCATCCACACTTAGTTATCAATGCAAAGATTTACTGGTTAACAACTAGTGTGTTAAAATGGTACTGAGCTTGAACTGTACTTACCTTTCCATGACGATTCAGTGGAGACACAAGAGACTGCAGATGATGTAAATCTGGAGCGACACACGAGGTGCTGGAGGAACTCAGCGGGTCGGGCAGCATCCATGGAGGGAAATGGACAGTCGACGTTTCCGTCGAGACCCTTCACCTGGACTGGAGAGCTCGAGGGGAGCGAGCCGGTATAAATGGGTGGAGGGAGGGGGTGGAACAAGAGGTGGCAGGTGATAGGTGGATTCAGGTGAGGGGGGGATGTTCAGATGAGGGAGGGGGGAGAGTGGGAATGATGTCGGAAGCTGGGAGGTGATAGTTGGAAGTGACAAAGGGCTGAAGATGGACACTGATGAGAGGACAGTGGACCATAGAATAAAGGGAGGGAGGTGGAGAGGGGTGTGTGGGTGATGGGCAGATCGAGAGGGCGGGGAAAGAGGTAGGGTGTTGGGGGGCTGGTGGGATAAGGGAAATAAAAGGAAGGAACAGAGGGACAGACAGTTGACAATTTATTGATGGTGCAAGTACAGGAACTTCACGGAGACACAAGAGACGGCAGATGCTGGAATCTGGAGCAAAAAACAAACTGCTGGAGGAACTCAGCGGGTCGAGCAGCATCTGTGGAGGGAAGTGGACAGTCAACGTTTCGAATCGAGGCCCTTCACCTGGACTCAGGTAGAGGGTAGATAGCCCTTATAAAGAGGTGAAGAGAAGGGGTGGAGCAGGAGCTGGCAGGTGATGGGTGGTTCCAGGTGAGGAGGGGTGATAGGCAGAGGGAGGAGGGGAGAGTAGAGAGCGTGACAGAGGCTGCGAGGTGAGAGGTGGAGGTGACAGAGGGCTGCAGATGACGGAATCTGACGGGAAAGAGAGCCTGGAACCAAATAAGGGAAGTGGGGTAGGCAGATGGGAACAGCGGGGGTGGGGGACACAGTGGCTAATGGGCAGATGGTGGATGAGGGGAAAAGACGGGTAGTTGGGGTTTGGGTGGGTGTAGGAGGAACTGGGTGAATCAGGAGGGGAGAGAAAGGGAGCGGGTTACCTAAAATTGGTGAATTCAATGTTCATGCCGTCGGGGTGTAGACTACCCAGGGGGAATATGAGGTGCTGCTCCTCTGGTTTGAGTTTGGCCTCACCCTGGCAGTGGAGGAGGTCAAGGACAGACAGGTCGGGAATGGGGAGGGGAATTAAAATTGCTGGCAAACGACAGCACCGGCGACCGAGTTCAATTCCGGCCGCTGTCTGTAAGGAGTTTGTACGTTCTCCCCGTGTCTGCCTGGGTTTCCCCCGGGTGCTCCGGTTTCCTCCCACATTCCAAAGATGTACGGGTTAGCAAGTTGTGGGCATGCTATGTTGGCGCCGGAAATGTGGCGACACTTGCGGGCTGCCCCCAGAACACTCTACGCAAAAAGTTGCATTTCACTATGTGTCTTGATGTACATGCGACTAATAAAGAGATCTATTGTGGACGGAACACAGGTGCTTGGCAAAGGCAGTGGCCCAGTCTGTGCTTGATCTCACTGATCAGAAGAGGCACCAAATGCAACAAACAAGGTTGCAGGAGGTTCAAGTGAACCTCGCGTCACCTGGAAGGGCAGTTTAGGTCCCTGAATGGTGATGAGAGAGGAGATGCAGGGACAGGTATTACACCTCCTGTGGTTACAGGGGGAAGTGGCTGGGGAGTAGGTGGGCTTCAAGCTGTGCAGTGCATTTTGCTGGTGAGGCACACTGCTCCTGCAAAGTTAATGGTGGAGCAAAAGAAACATAAAGCAGAAGAAAGGGAAGCAGGAGTTGGTTACTCTGACCTTTGAGGCTGCTCTGTGGTCATCCTGAACTTCCCTTTCAATCTCTGTGTGTCCCCAGAGTCAAATCTATCCTTCTGGATTCTTGAACATGCTGACTGGTCGAGCCTCCATCGGGCATTCGGAGAGGAGGACTCTGAAATTCACAACGCCCTGAAGGCTGTTCTAGCTCTGGTAGCCTCTTGTGTTCCTGCTTATCTCCCTCCAGCAGTTTTCTCCAACCTTCACCCTCCCCTTCCCTCACCTCACTCCATCTGCCTCTCATTTATTTTCACTTTGTCTGCCTTCATCTATTGTCCATCTGCCACTGCCTCCCAACTCCACCCCCTCTCTCCCCTCCCCTACCTGGAGCAAGCTGCCCATCATTCTTCACCCCTCCTCAGTCCACCAATCACCTCGGGCTCCTGGTTCACCCCTCCTCTTCTCTTTACACTGGCTATCTCCCCTCTCCAGTCTCAGTCCTGATGCAGGGTTTCTATTGTGTTCAATCTCTACTCATGCAACAAACTCTCTCGTCCCAGGAATTGACCCGTTGAAGCCTTGATGCATACACCTTGAGCAAAGGAAAACAAATTTACACAGTACCCCTGTGCAACAGGACAGCAGCATTGGGAGACCATTTAATTCTGCATCTGACCACCTGACCATTGCCTGAAGTCACAGTGTCATGTACACACAAGTACCATTAGCACATTTGTTAGCTGATGGCAAACTGAGGGGCAGTGTATCAAGTATACATCATTTATATAACCCAGTATTAAAACTTTGCTAAATATTTAATGCTCATGCCTATTATTTTGAGCTCTTACTCAGGAATGAAACGAACCATGACAAGAACTTTCACTCATTTGTACTGTTAAGAAGTTATAAATTAATAAATAAGAACTCTTAAAACTGTAAAACACTAGAAGTTTACTGAAACTTTATGAGGGCATGGAAAGAAAGATTGGTTAATATTTCTAAACCAGGAGCTTCTCAGTTTTTCTAGGCTGATTTAACACTGTTATTAAAATGAGGTTCTCTATCTCACATTCTTAATGCATTGAAGAGACCCTGGAGGGACTTGAACACCAGACAAGAATCTTAAGTTCACGACATTGCTAGGCGGTAGATCAGCATGCATGAGGTAATGAATGGATGGACTTGGTGTGGAAGTGGGCGTTAGCAGTGGGGTTTTGGACAAGCTCAAGTTTATGGGAGATGGTGGATATGGAGTAATACAGCACAGAAAAAGGTTCTTCACCACAACATTTTCTGGCCACCGAGCATCCATTTACACTCATCCTGCACTAATCCCATTTTATTCTTCCCCTATTCCCACCAATTCCCCACAGATTCTACTGCTTACTTAGACACTGGAAGCAATTTGCAGTGGTCAGTTATACCACCAACCTGGACATCTCTGGGACGTGGGATGAAACCGGAGCACCTGGAGGAAACCCATGCGGACGCAGGGAAAATGTGCAATCTCCACGTAGACAGTGCCCGAGGTCAGGATTGAATCCAGGTCCCTGGAGCTGTGAGGCAGCGACCCTACTCATTGCACTACAATGGAAGACTTGGCACGCCATATACTTGGAGAGTTGTGTCAGGAGGCAATACAAACATGGATGAGGAACATAGAACACTACAGCACAGTACAGGGCCTTCGGTCCACAATGTTGTGCTGACATTTTATCCTGCTCTAATATCGATCAAACCCTTCTCTCCCAAATGTAAACCCTTCCCTCCCATTTCTCTGTCATTTATGTGTCTAAGAGTCTCTTAAATGTCCCTAATGTATCTACCCCCACAACCTCTGCCGGCAGTGCGTTCCACGCACCCACCACTCTGTGTAAAAAACTTTCAAAACTGTGTAAAACTGTGTAAAATCCTCCAATCACCTTAAAATTATGTCCCCCCCCCCCACCGTGTTAGCCATAGGAAGTAGAATTTTACAATAATTTGAATAAATTTAAGCAATACAGACAACAATGTGGTCAGGAGTTGAGAGTAGACTACAGCTTGTTCTATAATGAGCAGTGTTTAACTGTGCACATAGTTTGTGTATCACCCTCCCACTGTAAACCATGACTATTTATTGTTCACAGAATCCTTAGAATTCCAACCCACTCTCTGCCTGCCTTAGGAACTGAATAAATTGATTATCCGCCTCCACCAACAGCATCCAGCCCCACGTCAGATGCTTTGAGTATGTGTGGTGCGGGGCAGATCTCCAAATCCGCCCCGTGTTTCAACTGATGTGCACCACGTCTTCAAAGCAATGCTCACCATGTAGTGGGCTGTCTGAGTTTCACAGCAGCACTCGCTGGGGCTGACCACAGAAATCTGGCGTCAAGGAGTCAAACTGAAGCCTTCTCTCAGGATGATGTGAAAGATCAGCGTCACGTTATAAAGAGATTATCCCCAGCCACCTGCTTAGTTCACCAGTCCCTCGTTCAACCTCAGTAAAACATCTTATGGTGCTGTGGGATCTTACTGTGCAAGCTTTGGTTACATGGCAGAAAATCAACTGTAATTCAAACAGCATTTGACTGGCTGTAAATCACTTTGTGAAAGATGCAAGTTCTACCTTTAAAACAACGAACTTCCCACAAAGATTTTGAGATTTCAATCTGTATCAAATCTCAAAGAACTCAAAGTTCCTAAGGAGGGCATTTGACCAATCTTTGCTCATCCTTGAAGAAAGTACACCCTGTTCTTTCCTCCACCAGACTGATTCTTAAATTTATTTAGCTACGTTATCTGGAAGCACATTTCATCTGCAAGTGAACTATTCCCTGACATAGTCTTAAAGTTATACAGCATGGAAACAGGCCCTTCAGCCCAACTGGTCCATACTGACCAAGATGCCCCATTCAAGCTAGTCCCATCTGCCAGTGTTTGGCCCATAACCTTCTAAACCTCTCCAATCCATGTACCTGTCCACTGTCTTTTAAAAGTTGTTATTGTACCACCTTAACTACTTTTTTCTGGCAGCTCATTCCATATACGTACCAACCCCTGTGTGAAGAAGTTGCCCTTCAGGTCCCTTTTAAACCTTTCCCCTCTCACCTTAAACCTGTGCCCTCTAGTTCATGATTCCCTAACCCTGGGAAAAAGACCGTGTGCACTCACCTTATCTCTGCCCCTCATGATTTTATACAACTCTGTAAGATCACCTCTCAGTCTCCTACGCTCCAAGGAATAAAGTCTGGCCAACCTCTTCCTATAACTCTGTCCCTCAAGTCCTGGCAACATCCTTGTAAATCTCTTCTGCACTCTTTCCAGTTTAATAACATCTTTCCTATAGCAGCGTGACCAAAACTGAACACAGTACTCCAAGTGCGGCCTCACCAGCGTCCTGTACAACCGCACCATGACCTCCCAATGCCCTGACTGATGAAGGCCAGCGTGCCAAACGCCTTCTTCACCACCCTGTCTACCTGCGACTCCACTGTCAGTGAACCATGCACTTGTACTCCAAGGTCCCTCTGTTCTACAACACTCCCAAGGGCCCTGCCGTAATTTCAACTAGGTCTGGATTTTACCATTTTATGAATCAACAATGGAAGAGCAAGTCATCAAGGTGGCAAGACTGAATGAGGTATCTAGGAGCCCTGGTAAAACTGAAGTCAACAGGCGTCAGGAGGAATAGTCTCTGGCTGAAGCCGTACACACCTCACACAATGTTTGTGGTTGCTGGAGGTCTAACCCCAGGAGATCACTGCAGGGGGAGTGCCCGAGGCCCAAGTGCAGCTGCTCATCAATGACAATCCTTCCATCAAAAGGCCAGATGTTGGGATGTTCACAGGTGTTTGCACAATGTTCAGTTCTATTTACAACTTCATAGGCATGCAGGCTCACATTAAGACCGAGACAATATTAATACACGGCCGATGTGCCACCACACAAGTTTCAGCTTATGACCATCTTCCACAAGAGGAAGTTTAATCATTTAGTGTAGGGCAGGCACGGTAGTGTAGCGGTTAGCATAACACTATTACAGCGCCAGCGACCTGGGTTCAATTCCCGCTGCTGTCTGTAAGGAGTTTGTACGTTCTCCCCATGTCTATGTGGGTTTCCTCCAGGTGCTCCGGTTTCCTCCCACATTCCAAAGACATACGGGTTAGTTGTGGGCATGCTATGTTGGCGCCGGAAGCGTGGCGACACTTGCGGGTTGCTCCCAGACAACACCACGCAAAAAGATGCATTTCACTGTTTTTTATCGATGTACATGTGACTAATAAAGAAATCGTATAAGATATCGTAATGGCATTTCCATCTCTTGAGTTTCCCACCATCAAATTCCTGGGATTACCACAGACCAGGAACCCAACCAAGCCAACCACATAAGTAATGAGTTCTTGAGACTGAGACCTGCCTTTGGATCTCTCAATTCCTTTCCATCAGTCACAACACACTGGTCAGGACTCTGATGAATACAGAGGAGGTTCACCAGGACGTTTCCTGAATTGGAGGACTTCGATTATGGGGAGAGATTGGATAGGTTGCGCTCGTATCCCTGGAGTGAAGGAGGTTGGGAGGTGACTTGATAGAAATATATGAGAGGCAATGATTATTTAGTCAAAAACTTTTTAAAGCACGCCAGGGGATACTTGGGCCAGATGGGTTTTTTCTGGTTTGTCCATTCTGTTTATTGTGTGATTCCTCCCCATTAGTTTGCTCCAAAGCAAATCTTGCAAGTTTCCTGTTGTAGTTGAGAGTCTACTGTGGGACGGTTGTAAAGTACGGGCAGATTACTGGATACAGCTCCTCCCCAGGTTCCAACAGGGTTCTGTTCCCATGAACCATTTGTAACCCAGACAGTTGACAAGTCAGGAAACCGAGTTCCCACACAGAAGATGCGTGCAGCCCTACAAGGACAGCACATGTTTGGCACAGAGTCAAGCTCTCTCTGCATTATCCCATCAGACACACGAGGGCAGAGGTTTAAGGTGAGAGGAAGGAGCTTTAAAGGGGATCTGAGGGGGAAGTTTTTTTACACAGAGGGTGGCTGATATCTGGAACGCGTTGCCAGAGGAGGTGGTGGAGATACAATCGCTATGTCTATGAGACATTTAGACAGACACTTAAATAGACAAGGCATAGCATATAGTCCTAATGTGGGGAAATAGGATTAGTGTAGATTCGGCTCACCTCTGTCCTATATGACTCTGTGACTCCCTTAAAAGGTGTGGAAGAAAACAAGGAAAGACTTATCCCTGCAATGTATTTCACATTCCTTTTGGGACATCCCAAAGCCCTTCACAGCCAATAACATACCTTTTGAAATGTCAACCCTGCAGTAAAGCGGTCACTGTGTACCCACACACAGCAATGTAATGATGACCATGTGATGATATTGACTGAGGGATAACTATTGGCCAGAACACCAAGGAAGATTCCTCTCGCTCCTTTGTCACACAGATCAAATAAACATTAAATATTTACTGCTCCATTCTCCCACATTTATTTACATATTGAGATAGAGCTAAAATGGGAAAAATATTTGCAAAATGAACTGGATTGGTTTTTATAATTTTCCTTGGCACATGAATCTAACGGAGTGCTTTAATTATTAAGCAGTGGCCTCCTGCTGACTGATTTCATCCGTATTCATCTGTACGCTGAACTGACCACAGGGAGTAGCACTGCCGCAAGGAAACACATCATGGTTCATATTATTCTTGTAGGATAAAAGATCTAATAAAACATGTTAATTATTTAATGGGTTGGGATAGGGACATTGATTTCTCTTCTAGCCCTGTTGCCCCATGGCACAGACAGTAACAATTAGTTTAGAGTCTCCCAGAGTCATAGAATTATACAGAGCAGAAACAGGCCCTTCGGCCCATTAAATTCATGCTAATCATCGAGCATCCATTTTCACTAATCCCATTTTATGCTTCCCACATTGCTCTCGGCTCACTCCAGATTCTACCACACACTAGGGGCGATTTACAGCGGCCAATTAACCTACCACCCTGCGCCTTGGGATGTGGGAGGAAACTGGAGCACCCAGGGGAAACCTACACGGTCACAGGGAGAACATGCAAACTCCAAGCAGACAGTGCCAGAGGTCGGGATCGAACCTGGGTCTCTGGAGCTGTGAGGAAGCAGCTCTATAACCTGTGCCATTGTTGCAGCAATATTCTTGACTGCATCTGTCCTGGTGGCTTCTACTTTCATGATGCTGTGATAGGTTTCTCTTCGTCACTCACCTGCCCATTCCATCCAGGTGAAGCCTGGTCCAACAGGGAACTTGTACAGCTGCACCTGATGCTTAAAGAGTACAGGTCATCTCAGCTTACAAACACCAGACTTATGCACAGCTGGATTATGAACAGTTCACAGAAATGGAACCCTCCCATAACCTGGGGAGGAGCTGTATCCAGTAATCTACCTGTAACGGTTAGCGTAATGCTATTACAGCGCCAGCGACCCAGGTTCAATTCCGGCCGCTCTCTGTAAGGAGTTTGTACGTTCTCTCCGTGTCTGCGTGGGTTTCCTCCGGGTGCTCCGGTTTCCTCCCACTTTCCAAAGACGTACGGGTTAGGAAGTTGTGGGCGTGCTATGTTGGTGCTGGAAGAGTGGCGACATTCACGGGCTGCCCCCAGAACACTCTACGCAAAAGGTGCATTTCACTGTGTGTTTCGATGTACATGTGACTAATAAAGAAATCTTATCTTTACAGAACTCCCACAGTAGATTCTCAACTGCTCCAGTGAACTTGCAAGATCTGCCTGAGAGCAAATCGATGGGCAGAAGTCACACAATACATAGAACGTACAGATTGTACAAAACCATCTGGCCCAAGCAGTCATGGCTGCTCTTTATGCAGACACAGATCTGCCATTCAACTGTTTTATTTACAAGTATTTAATGCTTTAAACCACTAACAAAAAGTAACCCCTACATCTCCTGCCAAGTATGAGTTGTAAGGTACACCGTCCCATCAAACACTCCAGAGACAGAGACAGCATGGGTTAGGAGTATAACAAACACCTTCCACACTGTCCCATCAAACGTTCCAAGGACAAGCACAGCATGTGTTAGACACAGGGTGAAGCTCCCTCTACACCGTCCCATTATACACTCCCAGGGTCAGACACAGAGTGAAGCTCCCTCTACACCGCCCCATTATACACTCCCAGGGTCAGACACAGAGTGAAGCTCCCTCTACACCGCCCCATTATACACTCCCAGGCGAGGGAGAGCACAGGTGAAATGCAGAGTGAAATTCCCTCTGCACTATCCTATTAAGCACTCGGTGGACAAATACTAGTAAGCATACAAGTTCTGATGGAGATCCCCATTAAACCATGGGGTTTCAGTACACACTTTCATTTGAGACACAAGAGACTGCAGCTGGTGAAATCTGGAGCAACAGACAACCTGCTTGGAGAACTCAGCGGGTCGAGCAGCATCTGTGGGGAGGGGAGGGGGGAAGGAATTGTTGACATTTGGGTCAAAACCCTGCATCAGGACCGGAAATGTTGACAATTCCTTTTCTCCCACAGATGCTGCTTGACCTGCAGAGTTCTTCCAGCAGATTGTTTGTGGCTACGCTTTCAGCTGATTTCACTGGATTGGTTCAGAGAGGGAGGAGCGACGAATTAACAGAGTTGATCATACTTGGTGAAAATGAAAGGTGGACCCAGCAAGCGGACCTGAATGTCCTTCTGTTCCTCGAGACCCCATCGCCAATATTCCTTATTATCCTTGGCACTTTCATCAGATAAATAGGAATGTTTTGACCTTTGGGCTGATGACTGAACTGGTTTTATGTTCGTCAGCTCACTGTGAGACACACAGATGGGCAAACAGGTGCCAGTTTATTATATCTTGATGGGAATGTTATCATCCCTGCAAACGTTAGTGCAGACAATTTATCCAGCATCTAGCTTAATTGTTCCCACAAGCTGCTTTTTTTAAAAAAAATTCACACTGAAATCCCTTGAAGTGTGTTAATGCAGTGAACTTGGCAAAGAATTGGTAATTGGTAAACGGTTTATTACTGTCACATGTCCCGAGGTACGGTGAAAAGCTTTGTCTTGCATGCCATCCAGACAGATCATTCCAAAGCACATGTACATCGAGGTAGTACATAGAACACATGTTTGACCCACAATGTTGTGCCAAACTAATTAAGCTAGTAATTAAAAGCCTGCTGAACTAATCACTTCTGCCAACCCCACCATATCCCTCCATTCTCTGCACATTCATATGCCTAACTAAATCTCTTAAATGGCTCCAAGTTTTATCTGCCTCCACCCCCACCCCTGGCAGCACATTCCAGGCACCCACTACTCTCTTTGTAAAAAAACTTGCCCCGCACATTTCCTTTGAACTTACCCCCTCTCACCTTAAATGCATGCTCTCTAGTATGAAACATTTTGACCCTGGGGAAAAGATACTGGCTGTCTACTCCATCCATGCCCCAAACGGAAAAGCAATAACGGAATGCAGAACATAGTGTTCCAGTTACAGAGAGAGTGCAGTGCAGGCAGACAATAAGGTGCAAGGGCCACGATGATGTAGATCAGGAGATCAAGAGTTCACCTTTATCGAACAAGAGGTCCATTCAAGAGTCTGATAACAGTGGGATAGAAGCTGTCCTTGAGCCTGGTGATACGTATAACTTCTGCCCAATGAAAGATGGTGTTACTGGGGAGTGGGTGGGGTGGTTGTTGTAAACTGCATTTTCCCATTAATTACCCTTCATGTTTAAATTCAGCAGCTCAAAATCATGCCTCAAAACAGTGGAGACAAAACTGAGGGTGATTCCTTGTTTATATACAAGGGAACTGGATAGCTCAGTTGGTAGAGCATCAGACTTTTGGAACAGAGGGACCACGGAAATCAAGTACATAGTTCTCTGAAAGCGGTGTTACAGGTAGACAGGGTGGTAAAGAAGGCATTTGGCTCGCTGGCCTTCGTCAGTCAGGGCACTGAGTATAGGAGTTGGGACATTACGTTGCAGTTTACAAGATGTTGGTTAGTATGTAGTCGGTATATTGTGGAGATAGAAGAGATTCTGCAGATGGAGCAACACACAAAATACTGGAGGAACTCAATGGGTCAGGCAGCATCTACGGAGGGAAATAAACAGTCGACATTTTGACTGCCAGTCCTGATGAAGGGTGAATACAGATAGACCCATACAGCATGGAAACAGGCCCTTCAGCCCAACAGGTCTATGCCAACCAAGATATCCATTCAAGCTAGCCTTCCAAACCTTTCCTGTCCATGTATCTGTCCAACTGTCTTTCAGAAGTTGTTATTGTACTTACCTCAACCACTTCCTCTGGCAGCTTGTTCCACATACATACTATCTTTAGTGTAAAAAAGTTGCCCTTCAAGTTCCTCTTAAATCTTTCCCCTCTCACCTTAAACCCATGCCCTCTAGTTTGATTCCCCAACCCTGGGAAAAAGACTCAACCCGAAATGTCAACTGTTCATTTCCCTCCATAGATCCTTTCTGACCTGCTGAGTTCCTCCAGCATTTTGTGTGCACTTGGAGTACTGTGATCAGTTTTGGTCACCCTGTTATAGGAGAGGCATCGTTAAACTGGAAAGAGCGCAGAGAAGATTTACGAGGATGTTGAGAGGACTCGAGGGCTGAGTTATAGGGAGACGTTGGGCGGGCTAGGTCTTCATTGGAACGTAGGAGGTTGAGGGGTGACCTTATAGAGGTGTATAAAATAATGAGGGGTACAGATAGGGTGATTGCAAACAATCTTTTTCCCAGGGAGCGGGACCCAAAAACTAGAGGGCATAGATGAGAGGTGAAAGATTTGAAAGGGACCTGAGGGGCAACTTCTTCACACAGAGGGTGGTGCGTATATGGAACGAGCTGCCAGAGGAAGTGGTAGGAGCAAGTACAATAACAACATTTAAAAGGTATTTGGATAAGTACGTAGATAGGAGGGGTTTGGAGAGATGTGGGCCAAACGCAGGCAGCTGGGTCTAGCTTGGTGGGCACCATGGTTGGCATGGACGAGTTGGGCCAAAGGGCCTGTTTGATGCCATTTGACTCCATGATTCTGACCCATGATGGAAGGTAAGGTACTATGTTGGCAGGTGCTGTGGTACTGGGCTAACTCCTGGGATGTGAGGGTTGTCCTTTCAAGAGAGGCTGGACGGTTTGTGGCTGTATTCTTTGAAGACCTTATTGAGAGTGTAAGATCCTGAGGGGACGACAGGGTAGGTGTTGAGGTGTTTCCACATGAAGGAGAGTGTGAAATGAGGGGACACAGTCCGAAGATAAGGGAATGGTCATTAAACATGGAGGTACACAGAGATTTCTTCTTGCAGAGGTGGTGAATCCCAGGAATTGTGAAGTGTTTAAGGTGGAGGTAGGTAAATATTTGAAAGGTCGAGGAATTGAGGGTGATGGGGAACTGGTACAGAAGAGGAGTTGAGACCAGCATAGATCAGCCGATGATCATAATGAATGGCGGGGCAGGCTTGAGGGGCCGAGTGGCCTAGCCCTGCTCCTATTTCCTTGTGGTCTTGTTGGTTCTGAGTTTTGTGTTCCTTTAGAACAGTACAGCACAGGAACAGGCCCTTTGGCCCACGAAGTTGTGCTGAACTAATTAAACTAGTAATTAAATGCCTAACTAAACTAATCCCTTCTCCCTACACAATGTCCGTATCCCTCCACTCTCTGCACATTCATGTGCCTATCTAAGAGCCTCTTAAACGCTTCTATTGTATCTGCCTCCACCACCACCCCTGGCAGTGCATTCCAGGCACCCACCGCTCTCTGTGTAAAAAACTTGCCCCACACATCTCCTTTGAACTTTCCCCTCTCACCTTAAATGCACACCCTCTAGTATTAGACATTTTGACCCTGGGGAAAAGATACTGGCTGTCTACTCCATCTATGCCTCTCATAATTTTAGATTCATATTGAAAACCAGCACACAGAGAAACAAAGGACTGCAGATGCTGGAATCTAAATGAAAAACACAAAGATGCTGGAGGAACTCAGCAATCTTCCTGAGAAAGGGTCTTGACCCGAAACGTTGACCGCCTGCTTATCTCCATGGATGCTGCCTGGCCTGCTGAGTTCCTCCAGCATCATCATCCTGTTCTTCAAACTTTTAAGTCAGTTTTTCTCGAGATATTACACAGTAATATAGTAAATGTTCCTGCGAGCTTGGTGAGTTTAAAGAGAGTGCAGGAAGTGGGGCCCCGGTGAGTTTAAAATGAGTTTGAGAATTGAACCCCTGTCAGTTTATGTCAGAATGGGGCCCGAGTGAGTTTATAAAGAGTTTGAGAATTGAATTCCTGTGAGTTTATGTCGAAATGGGGCCCTGGTGAGTTGATAAACAGTATAGGAATGGGGCCTTGGTGAGTTTAAAGGGAGCGCAGGAAACAGCCCTACAGTGAGCCAGATGCCAAACAATTGGAAATCAAATAAAACTGCAGATTTTAGAAATCTAGAAGCAAAAACAGAAAATGCAGCAAAATACTCAGCATGTCAGGCAGCACTGGTGGAGTGAGAGACCGTTAATGGTTCAGGTAGAAGACCCTTCTTCAACAGTTAGGATTTCTGGTCAACAGGATAACAGATGATCTGAGTTTTACTCAAATAAGTTCACTCAGTCCAAACTTTGAATACTTAATGAGTTGTCCAAATCCATTCCCAATCATGATTGACTTCACCTAATCTGATCTCAATACTTAATGCTCTGAATCCAATCTCTAAATTATTAATGAATTCAGCGGATTCTAGCTCTGAATAATTAATGCATTTTTCCAATCTAATTGATAAATAATTGAAGAATTCTCTGAATACAATCTCAATAATTAATGAATTCACTCAATAAATATCTAAATTATTAATGAATTTATTTAAAACACTTCATAAATTCTCACAAAACAATCCCGATAACTATTGAGTTTTCCCAATCCCAATTTCAATCATAATGAATTTGGCCAAAGCAACCTCATTAATTAATCACTTTTCCCCAATCCAATCTTCACACTTAATCAAGGCTTTCGATTCAGTATCTAAACAATTGGTGACTCAGTTTCTAAGTAGTTATTGCATATTCCCAATCTATTCCCTAAATAACTAATGAATTTCCAAAATCCACCCACAATCATCATGGAATCCATCCAATCCAATTTCAATAATTAATGAATTCAGCCAAAGTGATCTCATTAGATAACAAATTCCTCCAATCTACTTAATGAATTCTCATTACCCAATTAAGTATTAATACTCCCAATCCAATCTCTAAATAATTCATCAATTCAGTTGATTCAACACTAAATAATTAATGCATTCTTCCAATCCAATCTGTAAGTGATTCAAGAATCAATGAACCTCAATTATTAATGAAACCACCCAATCAGCCTCTAAATAATTAATAAATTCACCCAATCCAGGCTAAATAATTTAAACATTTACACAATCTAATCACAATAATTTATAAATTCAATCAATTCATTTTTAATCCCAGTTCAATCTCTGATTAAGAAATTCATCAAATCTATTTTACTCTAAATTATCAAAGATTTCTCCCAAATCTAGTCTCTAACTAATTAAAGAATCCCTATAACGATAATTTAAGATTTCCAAAATCTGCAGTTTTTTTGATTTGCAGTTGCTTGGCATCTGGCTCACTGGTCCTTGTTTTCTGTGTTCCCTTTAAACTCAATAATTAATGAAATTTTCCATTCCAATCTCTCAGCAGTTGGAGCATTTTCCAAATCCAAATAATAATTAAGTTCTGCCAGTACCAATTCCAAACAATCAATGAATTCACCAAACCATATATTTAAACTCAGTGTTTTTCCAACCATTAATAATCAATGTTTTTTCAATTGATCATGAAATAATTGATGTAGTCAATCAATGTAACCAATGAATTCTCACAATCCAGTCTCAATAACTAATGAATTTACCCATTTTAATCTCTAAATAATAAATGAATTTGCCATATTTGTGTCTAAAGTGTGAAGTAATTTGTGTAATCCCGGTTTTTCTGAATTGTCTTCCTATTTTCACTCAATCTCGGATTCTCTGCCACTGTTTCAGAATTCATTGTGTGTACTTTCCCTTTCCCAGATTTCTGCTATCAGCTCGCCACTTCCCTCCACAATGAATATCCCTTGTTCCCCCCTTTCCCCAGCTTCCACTCTACAAGCCCTCACCTTCAACAGGTTACTTCTTGCAGATGTTGCCGACACAAGCATAATCCCCCACTTTCCTTTCCTTTCAGGATCCTGTTGGAATTGGTTCTTCCGTGACACCCTGGTTCATTCAAGCACCCACCTGTACCACCCCTATGCCACAATCTCTCACCACTTTTACCTTAAAGCTTATTTGAGCTCTAACTTCTCTCACTTCTGATGAAAGGACATTGATCTGAAATGTTAACTCTGTTTCTCTCTCCACAGATGCTGCCTGACTCTGCTGAGTGTTTCAAGCAGGTTTTGTTTTTCCTTAACGAACCTTCCTAATCAACCTTGAAATGATTAATTGTTTCATAGAATTATCCTGTTGTGGAAATATCCTTCCCTAGTGGCCCTTAAGGAGGTGGTGGTGATCCACCACCTTGAACCACAGTAGTCCTTCTGGTGAGGATGCTCCTACGGTGGTGTTTGGTAGGGAGTTTCAGGATTTGGATCCAGTGGCAGTGAAGGAATGATGACACATTTCCAACTTGGGGCGATCTATGACCCGGGAGGGAACCTGCAGGTGGTGGTGCATCTCTGTGCTTGCTGCCCTTGACCTTCTAGATGGTAAAGGTCTTTGGATTGGGAGATGTTGTTGGGGTGGCTTTGGGAATAATTGGGGTATTTTGTAGGTGCCATGTCTCGCATCCTCTGTGCCTCACTGGTGGATGGAGAGACTATAGGTGGCATGCTATGCCATGCCTTGACTAGTCTGTGAGGCAGACCTTATGGCATCACTTGTGGGGTGTCCATGAAATGTCATCTGGCCTGGGTGTGCTTAGAAACAGAATCATACAAGGTAGCGCAGCAGTTAGCATAACGTCATTACAGCGCCAGCGACCTGGGTTCAATTCCGGCTGCTGTCTGTAAGGAGTTTGTACGTTCTCCCCGTGTCTGCGTGGGTTTCCTCTGGGTGCTCTGGTTTCTTCCCACATTCCAAAGACATACGAAGTTGTAGGCATGCTATGTTGGCATCGGAAGCATGGCAATGCTTGCGGGCTGCTCCCCAGAACACTCTACACAAAAGATGCATTTCACTGTGTGTTTCGATGTATATGTGACTAATAAAGAAATCTTATCTTATCTTATCTTATCTTATCAATACAATCATGGCTGATCTTCTGATGTATTCACAAGCTCTCTCACCTTACCCCTTGATGCCTCTTGACTCCAGCAACCAGGCCTCCACAGTCCTCTGCAGCAGAGAATTCCAAATCTTCACCATCTTTGGATGAGAAAATGTCTCCTCATCTTGGATCTTAGCGCCTCTACTTCCTCAGAAAATTTCGCATGGCCCCATCGACCCTCAGCAATTTTTATCGATGCACCATGGAAAGCATCCCATCCAGATGCATCATGGCTCAGTACGGTAAATGCTCTGCCTGAGACAACAAGAGACTGCAGAGAGTTGTGGACACAGCCAGCACATCACAGAAACCAGCCTCCCCTCCAAGGACTCAGTCTACACTTTTCGCTGCCTTGGTAAAGCAGCCAACATAATCACAGACCCCACCAACCCCGGACATTCTCTCTTCTCCCCTCTCCCATTAAGCAGAAGATACAAAAGCCTGAAAGCACGTACCACCAGGCTCAAGGACAGCTTCTATCCCGCTGTTATGAGACTATTGAATGGTCCCCTAGTACGATAAGATGGACTCTTGACCTCACAATCTACCTTGCACATTATTGTCTGCCTGCACTGCACTTTCTCTGAAGCTGTTACACTTTATTCTGCATTCTGTTATTGTTTTCCCTTGTACTACCTCGATGCACTGATGTGATGAAATGGTCCGTATGGATGGCATGCAAAGCAAAGTTTTTCACTGCACCTTGGGACATGTGACAATAATAAACCAATTACCAAGTTAAATTTACCAACTTAAATGTCCCTGTATTAGAACAAAGAACATGAAACAGTATACCACAGGAACAGGCCCTTCAGCCCACGATGTCTGTGCCAAGCATAATGCCAAATTAAACTAAATCTCTTCTGCCTGCACATGATCCACATCCCTCCAATCCCTGTATATTCACATGTCTGTCTAAAAGCTTCTTGTATGCCACTATTGTGTCTGCCTCCACCACAACCCCTGGCAGCACATTCCAGGCACCCACCGCTCTCTGTGTAAAAAACTTGCCCCACACATCTCCTTTAAACTTTCCCCCTCTCACCTTAATGCTACGCCCTCTAGTATTTGACATTTCTACCCTGGAAGGAAGACTCCGACCATCTGCCTATTTATGCCTCTCATAATTTTATAAACTTCTATCAGATTCTCACTCAGTCTCCTCTGCTTATTCCAAGTTTTTCCAAACTCCTTATCGCTAATACTCTCTAACCCAGGCAGCATCCTGGTGAACCTCTTCTGCACCTTCTCCAAAGCCTCCACATCCTTCCTGTAATGGGGCGACCAGAATTATGAGGCTGTGACCCCTGGTACTAGAATCTACCCCCCCCCCCACCTTCTTCTCTCACCTTCTCAGATCACCCTTCCCCCCACCCCCCGTCCCCTCCCGGCAAGGCAAGGGTAACATCCCCCCAACATCCAGTCTGTTGAACCTGGTCAGAATTTTGTACGTTTTCAATGAAATCCCATTTTTCTGTCCTGGTCAAATCAAGTAGATGCCACGGCCAAGAAAGCTCACCAGCGCCTCTACTTCCTCAGGAGGCTAAAGAAATTTGGTTTGTCCCCTTTGGCACTCACCAACTTTTATCGATGCACCACTGAAAGCATCCTATCTGGATATATCATGGCTTGGTACGGTAACTGCTCTGCCCAGGACCGCAAGAAGCTGCAGAGAGTTGTGGACACAGCCCAGCGCATCACGGACACCAGCCTCCCCTCCTTGGACTCTGTCTTTACCTCTCGTTGTCTTGGTCAAGCAGCCAACATAATCAAAGACCCCACTCACCCGGGACATTCTCTCTTCTCTCCTCTTCCATCGGGTAGAAGATACAGGAGCCTGAGGGCACGTACCACCAGACTTAAGGACAGCTTCTACCCCACTGTGATAAGACTATTGAACGGTTCCCTTATACAATCAGATGGACTCTGACCTCACGATCTACCTTGTTGTGACCTTGCACCTGATTGCACTGCACTTTCTCTGTAGCTGTGACACTTTACTCTGTACTGTTACTGTTTTTACCTGTACTACATCAATGCACTCTGTACTAACTCAATGTAACTGCACTGTGTAATGAATTGACCTGTACGATTGGTTTGTAAGACAAGTTTTTCACTGTACCTCAGTACAAGTGACAATAATAAACCAATACCAATACCAGTATAAGCCTGGTTGACCCAGTCGCACCCCATACACTATTCCTGGCACCCCAGCAATCCATGTGGTGAACCCCTGCCTCATTGAACCAGTATATCCTTTCCCATTAAGTTAATGAACACCACATAACATATAAATTGGTAAATTGGTTTATTATTGTCACATGTACTGAGGTACGGTGAAAAACCTGTCTTGTGTACCGTCCATACAGATCAATTCATTACTATCCATGGAGGGGAGGCTGGTGTCCGTGATGTGCTGGGCTGTGTCCACAACCCTCTACAGTTTCTTGCGGTCCTGGGCAGAGCAGTTGCCGTACCAAGCTGTGATGCATCCTGATAGGATGCTTTCTATGGGGCATCAATAAAAGTTGGTTCGGGTCAATGGGGACACGTCAAATTTCTTTATCCTCCTTTAGGAAGTAGAGGCGCTGGTGAGCTTTCTTGGCCATGGCATCTACGTGGTTGGACCAGGACAGGCTACTGGTGATGTTCACTTCTAGGAACTTGAAGCTCTCAACCCTCTCGACCTCAGAACAGTGCAGCATACGAACAGGCCCTTCGGCCCACCATGTCTGTGCTGACCGCAATGCCAATCTAAACTAATTCCATATGCCTGCACATGGTCTGTATCCCTCCATTCCCTGCCTCCGTGTGTCTAAGTGCCTCTTAAATGTCACTATCATATCTGCTGCTGTACGGAATAACCGTGGTTTCATCAAAGCACTGAATAAATTCACAACTTTGAAAAAAGAACTGTTGGCTTTTAATCCCCGCTTTGTCTCACAACTAAGTTAGCAGCCACACTTGAAAGTAAATTCTTACATCCTGGGACACTTTAAGGGAGAAATCATCTAACTTTGCAAAGGATATGCAGGTCAAAGAAAGGGTGCTGACAAAATTTACTAAAACAGTGGCAGGGAGGAAAGATTTCAACTCCAGGATTAGTCTGGAGAAACTTGGTTGGTTCTCCTTGGAATAAAGGAGGTCAGGGCCTTTCAGAAATATAAAGGAAGTGGGAGAGAACTTAAACAGGGAATCAGGAGGGCTAGAGACACTGGATGTAGGAATCTGGAGCAACAAACGATCTGCTGGAGGAACTCAGTGGGCTGAGCAGCATCTGCCGGGGGAAAGGAATAGTTGATGTTCTGGGTCGAGACCCTGCAGCACCAGGAGGGCTAAAAGGGACCTTTGGCATATGGGCCAAACGCAGACAAATGGGACTAGTTTGATGGGAATCTTGGTTGGCATGGACCAGATGGGCCGAAGGGCCTGTTTCGCTACTCTGTGACTCTATATATATATTGTAGTAAGATCTCATTTCTCCTGCATGGGAAATCTCTTGCTACAGACATAGCACCAGTGATAGTGAAAAAATGGTGAGATATTTCCAAATAAGGATGGCGTGTGAGAATCAAAGACACTCCACAAATAAAGTGGGAAATGCTCAAAACAGGTTAGGCAGCATCTGTGGAGAAAGAAGCAGAGTTAATGTTTCAGTGACTGAGAAAGAGAGAAAACAAGTTAGTTTTCAGTTGACCGTAAGACCATAAGACATAGGAGCAGAATTAGGCCATTCGGCCCATTGAGCCTGCTCTACCATTCAATCATGGCTGATTTATTTTTCTCAACCCCATTCCCCTGTCTTCTCCCTGTAACCCCCTTACCAATCAAGAACCTATCAATCTCTGCCCTATATAGACCCAATGACTTGGCCTCCACAGCCGTCTGTGGCAATGAATTCCACAGATTCACCGCCCTCTGGCTGAAGAAATTCCTCCTCATCTCAGTTGTAAATGGACATCCCTTTATTCTGAGGCTGTGTCCTTGGATCCTGGACTCTCCCACTGATGGGAACATCCTCTCCACATCCACCCTATCCAGGCCTTTCAGTATCTGGCAGGTTTCATCCCCCCTCATCCTTCTGAACCCCATTGAGTACAGGACCAGAGACATCAAACACTCCTCATACGTTAAGCCTTTTATTCCCGGGATCATTCTTGTAGCAATAGAAGAGAAGGTGGGGAGTGATGGACAGAAAAGAGGGAATATCTCTGATAGAGTGAGACCAAATGATGTAACATGGCACTTAGAGACACATTTGTCTGTGTTATGTGTTGCTGAAACAGTAGGGTTGTGGGACATGCCCAGCGGGTCGGTCAGTACTTAGATTCATAGCATTATAGTTCTTCGGCTGAACTCCTCCATGCTGACCAAGATGCCATTTGCCTGCATTTAGTCCATATCCCTCTCGACCTTTCCTATTCATGTACCTGTCCAAGTGTATTTTAGCCATCGTAAGTATACCTGCCTCTACATCATCTGTACCGATGGAGAGAGAAATCCTGAGCTAAAGTCGCAGGTGGTTGATGAGCAGAGATAGCCAGTTCTAATACAGGCAGAAAGGACGAGGGAGCTACCTGGAGTCGGAGCATCAAGTCCTGTAGGCTGCACTGTATGCAGGTGGAAGATGAGGTGCCATCCCTCCAAGTTGCGTTGGGTTTGATTGTAACAGTGCAGGAGGGCACAGGCAAAGATCGGAGTGGGAGAGGGATGGACAATTAAAGTGAGACACAAGGACAGTGGAGGGGAAGATGCAGGTGGTGGTGCATCTTCCCCACCTGCATCTGTACCTGCTGTCCTTGACCTTCTTGGTGGTTGAGATCGTGGTTTTAGGAAATATTACTGAAGTGGTCTTGGTGAGTAACTGGCGTGCATTTTGTCCCAGGTACATGCGGTGATCTCTGTGCATTGGTGGGTGTGCTGCTGATTAAACTGGAGTACGCCTACGTCGGACAATCACCTGACTAGTCTGCGGGACAGCCCTTGTGCCAGAACTCCTGTGATACTCATGAGAAGGACTGTGCAAGGTCAACTGACTGGAGACACAAGACCGACTTGATGTCCTTTTGTCTGGCTCTGAGACTTAAGTTGATATCAGTGCTTCCTTTAAGCAAGCTCAAAATCATTCCTATTTAAGATTCAAATTAGTTTATTGTCATATGCACCAGGGTGCAATGAAATTCCTTGCTCACACGAAGCTCACAGAATAAATGGTGATAATAAATACAGCGATGAATGCGAAACAGCAGAATGGGGCAAAGACTGTGGTGCAAACTGAGGCAGTGCAAAACAAGATGATGCAGTGACAATAATGGAAGACGGAGAGTTAAGAGCCTGAGAACATGGCAGCCCTACCGGGAAGGGGGTGTGAGAGAGGGGACTGGTTCAGGAGTCTGACAGTGGTGGGGAAGAAGCTGTTCTGCAGTCTGGACGTCCAGGCTTCCAAGCTCCTGTATCTTCTCCCAGAGGGTAGAAGAGAGAGGAGGGAATGGCCAGGGTGGTAGGTACCCTTGACGATACTGTCAGCCTTCCTGATGCAACACACCGTAAAGGTGGACTGGATGGAAGGAGGTGACGTGCCTGTGACGGACTGGGCAGTGTTTACCACTCTCTGCAGGTACCGATGAGTTAGCCCCAGTACAATCACAAAATCAGTAGTGAATTCTTCAAATCCATTCCCTATTTGATGAATGAATTCTCCAACATTAGTGTCTAAACAGTCATTGGGTCATCGATGCCATATTTATATCCAGGCGACCACCAACATACAAATAGTAAAGGTTTCTTCCGATCCCTATGTTAACAAATTCTCCAGGACCCAAATGTAAATAATTCATGAATGTCCTGACTCCCAACCAGTTAATAATTAAGAAATCTGTCAGCTGTGACCCATCAATAATTAATGATTCTCCATACTGGAATATGATTTATAAATGTTTCCAATATGTAAATGAATTCCCCAGAATCTCAGCTGGAAATAATGGAGAAAAGCAACAGCGCAGAGAGAGGCCATTCAGCCCATCTTAAGGGTCGTATGCAACATCAATCCAGGCCGTCCCACTCCCACACCCTCTCACCACAACCCTGCAAATTCTTTCCTTTCAGACACTTATCCAGCTTCCTGAGGAACCATACAGTTGAAACTGTTCCAAGAAACTGCAGAGAGTTGAGGACACAGCTCAGCACATCACAGAAACAAGCCTCCCCTCCATGGACTCTGTCTACACTTCTCGCTGCCTCGGTAAAGCAGCCAACATAATCAAAGCCCCCACCCACCCCAGACATTCTCTCTTCTCCCCCATTCCATTGGGCAGAAGATACAAAAGCCTGAAAGCACGTACCACCAGGCTCAAGGACAGCTTCTATCCCACTGTTATAAGACTATTGAACCGTTCCCTAGTACGATAAGATGGACTCTTGATCTCACAATCTACCTTATTATGACCTTGCACATTATTGTCTGCCTGCACTGCACTTTCTCTGTAACTGTGACACTTTATTCGGCATTCTGTTATTGTTTTTACCTTGAACTACCTCAATGCACTGATGTGATGAATCGATCTGTATGAACAATATGCAAGACAAGTTTTTCACCGTACCTCGGTACATGTGACAACAATAAACCAATTTACCAATTTACTCCCTGTTAGTGAAGTATTCCACAACCGAACCACTCACTGTGCAACCATGCTTCCTTGTGTTTTTTTTTGGTTCCTTTGCCAATCTCCATTTTAAATTCCCTGGTTCTCAATCTCTTTGCCAATGGCAGCAGTTTTACTCGATATACTCTGTTTAGACTCTTCATGATCTTCAATACCTTTAATCTCTTCTGTACCAAGGCAAACAAACTCAGCACCTTCTGTCTATGCATGTGACGAAACCCCCTCATCCTGGAACCCCTCACCCCCTCATCCTGGAACCCCTCACCCCCTCATCATTCCCATAAAACTCTGTGCATTCCCTCCAAAGACTCCGATACCTTGGAAAGTCTGGTGACCAGAACTGGGCACAAACGCCATCTGTGGCTAAACCAATCTTTTCTTCCCCCCCCTCCACAGATGTTGCTTGTTCCTGGTCAATGGCTTTTGATTAGTAATGAATTCATTGCATTAAGTGACAAGGAGTATTTCCTGGATAAAATGACCGTGCATTGGAGTTCGGTGAAGTTCCGGAAGACTGGAGGGTGGCGAATGTTGTACCGTTATTTAAAAAGGGTTGCAAGGACAAGCCAGGGAGCTACAGGCTGGTGAGCCTGACATCAGTGGTGGGTATATTCCTGGAGGGGATTCTGAAGATCTACCAGCATTTAGATAGACAAGGACTGATTAGGGGTAGTCAGTATGGCTTTGTGAGTGGGAAATCGTGTCCGACAAATCTGTTGGAGCTTTTTGAAGAGGTAACCAGAACACTGATGAGGGCAGGGCAGTATGGACCTTAGCAAGGCCTTTGATAAGGTCCCAAATGAAAGGCTAGTCTGGAAGGTTAGATCGCATGGGGACCAGGACGAGCTAAGAAGATCCATTATTGGCTTAATGGTAGGAAGCAGGGGGTAATGGTGGAAGGTTGTTTCTTGGACTGGAGGCCTGTGACTAGTGCTGTGCCTCAGGGGTCGGTGATGGGCCGTTGTTGTCTGTCATTTATATGACCGATTTTGATGAGAATGTACAAAATGCAGTTAGTAAGTTTGCAGATGACGCTAAAATAAGTGGTATCGTAGACTGCGGTAGGAAAGGTTTATGGGCCAACTGGAACTAGCTTAGATGGGGATCTTAGTTGGCATGGACCAGTTGGGCTGAAGGGCCTGTTTCTTTGACTCTATGACCATGGGGATGGGAGGGCCGGGTGAAGATCTGCCTGCTTGTTCTGTGCAGACAGTCTATGTTGTTAAGCAACAATCAAATGCCGTCAGGATCTGTACTGAAATGTTTAACGCCAGTGGACCACAGCAGACGACGAGGGTGGTTCACGGTCTTCTCAAGGGCAACTTGAGATGGGCAATAAAAAGGCAACTTGCCGATGAGGACCGCATGCCTTAAATGAATAAAATAAATTAAATTAATGGCTGGAGGCAGTTTCAGTGCTGGATGTGGCAAGGACCTTGTCAAGGACTGCCCGTTAGGCTCCTGCCTTATCTGTCATAACACCAGGCTTCCCCTCTTCACCGCGGTCCTGCCAGGTTGCTGGACGTGCCTTCCCTGAAGTGGAGAGAAGCGCTCTGCAAAATCAAATTCCTCGTGCACAAAGAACTCCCTTTTCAGACAGGCGTTTGAAGTTCGATTTAGCAAATGTTGCCTTATCGACCAATAAGCATTCCACTTTATGTTCATAAATATTCAAACTTTAAATCCAAACACTTTAAATAATGACATGTACCATCTTGTTAAATCCACCGGTTAGTGCTGAATTTTGCAAATCTCTAACCCATTAAAGGACAGACTCCACTGAAGATGTTCTTCATTTCTGACTCCAGCAATGAAATCTGCTATCTACTTTGTGTATGTGTCTAGTTGTATTATCAGTCTTTTGAAGCTTGTTATATCTTTTAATAAGGATGTAGTAAAATCCTGAGTATGTTAGACTTCCCTATTTTAAAATGCATTGAAACTTCTTTGGGCTGCATTTTCCATGGAGAGTTGTTTGAGAAGTGCCTGCAGGTTATTTTTATTCCCACAGGTCGTGCTGGGAATGGCCATGCCCATTACAGTCACAGAGTCACACAGTTGTATAGCACAGAAGTGGGCCCTTCAGCCCATCATGTCCATGCTGACCTTTTTGCCCATCTACACTAGGACTGTATCCTTCCAAGCCTGTCTGTCTGAATGCTTCTTACACATAGTGACTGTATCCGATTCCACCCCCTCAAGGCTGCGTCCTCAGCCCTCTACTCTACTCCCTATACACTCACGACTGTGTGGCCAGATTCTGCTCTAACTCCATCTACAAGTTTGCAGATGATACCACCGTTGTAGGCCGTATCTCAAACAGCGATGAGTCGGAGTACAGGAAGGAGATAGAGAACTTAGTGGAATGGTGTCATGACAACAACCTTTCCCTCAATGTCAACAAAACTAAAGAGCTGGTCAGTGACTTCAGGAAAGGGGGCGGTGTACATGCACCTGTCTACATCTATGGTGCTGAGGTCAAGAGGGTTGAGAGCTTCAAGTTCCTGGGAGTGAACATCACCAACAACCTGTCCTGGTCAAATCACATAGATGCCACGGCCAAGAAAGCTCACCAGCGCCTCTACTTCCTCAGGAGGCTAAAGAAATTTGGTTTGTCCCCTTTGACTCTCACCAACTTTTACCGATGCACCATAGAAAGCATCCTACCTGGATGTATCACGGCTTGGTACGGCAACTGCTCTGCCCAGGACCGCAAGAAGCTGCAGAGAGTTGTGGACACAGCCCAGCGCATCACGGAAACCAGCCTCCCCTCCTTGGACTCTGTCTTTACCTCTCGTTGTCTTGGTGAAACAGCCAGCATAATCAAAGACCCCACCCACCCAGGACATCCTCTCTTCTCTCCTCTTCCATCGGGTAGAAGATACAGGAGCCTGAGGGCACGTACCACCAGACTTAAGGACAGCTTCTACCCCATTGTGATAAGACTATTGAACGGTTCCCTTATACAATGAGATGGACTATGACCTCATGATCTACCTTGCTGTGACCTTGCACCTTATTGCACTGCACTTTTCTGTAGCTGTGACACTTTACTCTGTATTGTTATTGTTTTTACCTGCACGACCTCAGTGCACTCTGTAAAAACTCAATGTAATTGCACTGGGTATTGAATTGACCTGTACAATCGGTTTGCAAGACAAGCTTTTCACTGTACCTCGGTACAAGTGACAATAATAAACCAATACCAACACCAATACCCTCCCCTGGCAGCGCGTTCCAGATGTCCACTACTCTCTGTGTAATAAACTTCCCCCTCAGATCCACTTTAAAACTCCTTCCTCTCACCTTAAACCTATGTCCTCTTGTCTTTGATACCCCAACCGTGGGAAAATGATTTTGAGGATCTCCCCAAATGTCAATACATGGACACAAGAAAGTTGGAGCAGGAGTAGGCCACTTGGCCCCTCAACCCGCCCCACCATTCAATATGATCTTGGCTGATCTATCCCTCAACTCCTCTCTTGTGCCAGCCTCCAATTCCTTGATCCTTCATAAATGTATCGACCGCCTCTTTAAATACCTCGAGTGATTTAGCCTCATAACCCTCTGGGGTAGAGAAATCGAGAAATCTAACACCTTCTGTAAGAATAAATCCCTACGTACCACAGGTTTTGATGATGCCCCTTATCTTGTAACCATGGCCCCTCATTTGAGGTTCCCCCACTATGGAAACATCTTATCTAATACTCCTTTAGGATCTAATGTGTTTCAGTGATATCAGCCCTCATTATACTTCTGTTAGGTAAATGTCACATTGCTTCAAATACCAGGGTGGCTATTAGATCCACTGCCTCACAACACCAGTGGCCTGGGTTTAAACCTGACCTTGGGTACTGTCTGTGTGGAGTTTGCACGTTCTCCCTGTGACCGCATGGATGTCCTCTGGGTGCTCCGGTTTCCTACCACATCCCAAAGCTGAGTGGGTTGGTACATAGAACATAAAACAGTACAGCATAGGAACAGGCCCTTCAGCTCACGAATTAATGACACCTAATCCCTTCTGCCTGCACATGGTCCATATCCCTCCATTCTCTGCACATTCATGTACCTTATCTAAGAGCCTCTTAAATGTCTCTATTGTATCTGCCTCCACCACCACCCCTGGCAGCGGATTCCAGGCACCCACCGCTCTCTGTGTAAAATCACTTGCCCCGCACATCTCCTTTGAACTTCCCCCCCCTCACCTTAAATGCATGCCCTCTAGTATTAGACATTTTGATCTTGGGGAAGAGATAGCGGCTGTCTACTCTATCTATGCCTCTCATAATCTTATAAATTTCTATCAGGTCTCCCCTCAACCTCCGTCACTCCAGAGAAAACAACCCAAGTTTGTCCAACCTCTCCTTATAGCACATGCCCTCTAATCCAGGCAGCATCCTGGTGAAGCTCTTCTGCACCCTCTCCAAAGCCTCCACATCCTCCCTGTAATGGGGTGACCAGAATTGACTGCAATACTCCAGATGCGGCCTAACCAGTGTTTTATAAAGCTGCAACATAACTTCCTGACTCTTGAAACTAATGCCTCGACTAGGTTAATTGACCACTATAAATTTCCCCTCATGTGAAGCTGAGTGGTAGAATCAAGGGGAACTGATACAATATAGGGAGAATGCAATTCCTGCCAGATTGGTGTAGATGAGTCAGTACAGACTTGATGGGATGAAGGGCCTGATCCCATGCTTCATCTGTCCATGATTCTATGACTCCATGCTGATCAATATTCCCAATCCATGATGCTCAATACATCACGGGCACGTCCCTCCCCACCATCGGGAGTATCTACAGGAGGCGCTGCCTCAAGAAGGCAACATCCATCATCAAAGATCCCCACCATCCGGGCCATGCCATCTTCTCACAGCTCCCATCGGGCAGGAGGTACAGAAGCCTGAAGTCCCACACCACCAGGTTCAGGAACAGCTACTTCCCTTCAACCATTTGGTTCTTGAACCAACCGGCACAACCCTGATCACTGCAGTTTAGCAACAGTATGCCCACTTTGATCACTTTGCACTAAAATAGACATTTTTTTCTTCTAATGGTGTTCTTTCTTGTAAAAATTGTCCATAATTTATGTTTAATTTATGTTTTTCTTGTGAATGCTGCTGATCTGATGCTCTGTGCCTGTGATGCTGCTGCAGGTAAGTTTTTCATTGCACCTGTGCACACATGGACTTGTGCGAATGACAATAAACTTGACTTCAACTTCGATCACCAGGGGATTCTGGAGCCAGGCAGCTGCCTGCTGTTTATTGTTTCCAGTCTCGAAATCCTGAGGCTCAAACTACGGCAGGAGAGACATGCGTTCAAATCCCACCACAGCAGCACGGGAATTTAAATTTAATAAACAGAATCCAGTGCCAAGACCATAAAGCCACAGGATCATCGTAAAATCCCAACTGATTCACTGATATCCTCGGAAGGAAATGAGACAGGCTTCAGGATCCCAGGTTGTGTAATGGAAGTAGGATCTTGGCCTGAGATGTAAATTGGTAAATTAAATTGGTAAAATGGTTCATGTGTCACATGTAGTGAGATACAGTGAAAAACCTGTCTTGCATATGGTCCACACAGATCATTTCATTACAACAGCGCATTGAGGTAGTACAAGGGAAAACAGTAACAGAATGCAGAATAAAGTGTTACAGTTCCAGAGAAAGTGCAGTGCAGGCAGACAATAAGGTGCAAGGCCATAAAGAGGTACATTGTGAGGTCAAGAGTTCATCTTCTCATACTAGGGGACCGTTCAATATTCTTATAACAGTGGGATAGAAGCTGACTTGAGCCTGGTGGTACGTGCTTTCAGGCTTTTGTATCTTCTGGCCAATGGGAGGGGGAACAAGAGAGAATGTCTGGGGTGGGTGGGGTCGCTGCTTTACCAAGGCAGAGAGAAACGTAGACAAAGTCCATAGAGGGGAGGCTGGTGTCCGTGATGTGCTGAGCTGTGTCAACAACTCTCTGCAGTTTCTTGTGGTCATGGGCAGAGCAGTTGCCATATCAAGCTGTGATGCATCCGGACAGGATGCTTTCTATGGTGCATTGATAAAAATTAGTGAGGGTCAAAGGACTCATGCCAAATTTCTTTAGCTTCCTGAGGAAGGAGAGCCACTGGTGAGCTTTCTTGGCTGTGGCGTGGACCAGATGTCTTGGTTTGTTGTTTTGTTCAAGTAATAAATGCAGGAATTGTTGGTGATGTCCTCAGCCATGACCAAAGGAAAAGTCATTTCTTCAGACACCTGTGAAACAACCCTCCTTAGAGAAAGTGGCCGTGGAAATTTCAATGCATTATAAAATATTTCCAGCCTCCTCAGGATTTAAATATATTCTCTATAATATGGATAAAAAGGTTTCTAACGTTAGTAGACAGATGTGTAGACGGGACCAGATTGGGAACAGAAGCTTGTCTTCACCTTCAGTAACGATAAACTCTTGCATAGAATTCAGCGTGAATATGTAGATTTGATCCATTTCATTACTTAAAGAGCTTGGATCTAAAGCTTGAATATTTATGAATTAAATTCCTTGGATTAAATTCTTGACCTAAGAAGGCCAATAGAGATGATTGCAGACTAATCCTAATGTAGAAGCTGACGAACTGCAGGGTCTAAGTGCCGGATATGCAACCAAAGCTTCTTTACCAAGACACTTATCCCAGCCCATCCTGAGAGCTACCCTGCCTAATCCTACGACCAGATTGGGTCTGTGGGACTCTTTAACCAAGTTCTGTTTACTGTGGGGAGGGTTTCTGTCTCTCCCACTCATTCACTCTGTGGCAATAAAACATTTCCCCCTTCCCCCTGAATCCTTCCACATTTCTCCCCCTGGTTTCCGACCCTTCCTGCTGAGGGAAATAGTCTAGATTGACTGTTCCGTGTTACCAGTCCCTCGGGCACCACTCCTGGACCCGGGGGGGGGGGGGGGGGGGGGTGGTGGGTAGCGCTTTGTTGAGAAAAGATACTCAGCACTTCCACCATTTCCTCCCTTGCTTCCTTCGATATTTCTGGATGTATTCCATCTGGGCCTAAAACAAACTGCTGGGAAAAGCTCAGTGGGTCGGGCAGCATCTGTGGAGGCAGAGGGATGGTCCACGGTCGAGACCCTTCATCAGGCATGGAGGGGAGATAGCCGGTACTGGAGATGACAGGTGGAACCTGAAAAGAACCTATCACCCACCAGCCCCTGTTTTGCCCCTCCCTATTTAGTTCCTTTATTATTTTACTTACCGCCTTTTCCCTACTAAATCCACAACATACCATCACTACCTCAGCAGCACTCTCCCACCGATATTCCTTTTATTCTTCACCTTCATTCCCTAAAAGTAAATCCAGAGTTTCCCCTTCCCCAGCTCCCACTATTATTGGGTGATTTGCAGATGGAGGCTCACCCTGTCCCTCCCCACCTTTTCTCACACCCCAAACCTTCTACTGAAAGTGTCCTGCCTGGTTGCATCACGGTCTGGGATGGCAATTCGAATGCGCAGGAACGTAAGAAGCTGCAGAGAGCAGTGAACTCTGCCCAATGCATCACGGGCACATCCCTCCCCACCATCGGGAGTATCTACAGGAGATGCTGCCTCAAGAAGGCAACATCCATTATCAAAGATCCCCACCATCCGGGCTGTGCCATCTCCTCGCAGCTCCCATCAGGCAGGAGGTACAGAAGCCTGAAGTCCCACACCACCAGGTTTGGCAAGGGCCTCTTCCCTTCAACCATTCAGTTCTTGAACAACCCTAATCATTGCATTTTATGACCACTTTGATCACTTTCCACTAAAATGGACTTTGGTTTTTTTTGTTCTAATTGTGTTCTTTCTTGTAAAAATTGTATATAATTTATGTTTAATTTTTGTGAATGCTGCTCATCTGATGCTCTGTGCCTGTGATGCTGCTGCAAGTAAGTTTTCCATTGCACCTGTGCACACATGGACTTGTGCATGTGACAGTAAACTCGACTTTAACTTTGACCTTCCCTCCCCCCTTAATAGCTCCCTCTCTTTCAGTCTCCCCCCTCCTTTTTACACCCACTCTCTTCCTCTCTACTCATCCCTACCACTCCCATTGTCATCTCTAGCCCTTCTCAACCTGAATAGAACCTTTGTATTGGCGTCACCCTGTCATGCTGCCCTGACACTTTTGTGTAAAATATAAGATATCTTTATCAGTCACATGTACATTGAAACACACAGTGAAAGGCATCCTTTGCGTAGAGTGTTCTGGGGGCAGCCCGCAAGTGTCGCCACGCTTCCGGCGCCAACGTAGCATGCCCACAACTTCCTAACCCGTACGTCTTTGGAATGCGGGAGGAAACCGGAGCACCCGGAGGAAACCCACGCAGACACGGGGAGAACACACAAACTCCTTACAGACAGTGGCCGGAATCGAACCCGGGTCACTGGCGCTGTAAAGCGTTACGCTAACGGCACTGTGCATGGTTTAAAGCAGGGCCTGGTTCACATGAGGCATCCCAAGGGGCCAATTGGCACAAGTGTCCTTGGAAGAGACTGACTCGAGATACAAATGACTCTGTGACATTAGTATGTGCTATGTGTCTGTGTCAATAAACTCGACTTTGACTTTGACTTATTATCACAATGGGATCTTCCTGTGCTTGAATTGATTCATAATCCTTCACTGGAAAACCCTCTCTTTCTAAACACCTCTGTACAATTGCAGTCACTTTCCCAGCACCCCAGGGATGATTGACGCAGTGTATATTTGTTCGGGATCGGATACACAGGGACAGTTCCATTCCCTTCAAACTCTGGGATAAGGCAGCTCTCTGGGAATTCTGATGCTGCCTGAGATTATTGACCACAAGAAAACTCTGTTAACTGGAAATACCTTCCACTGAGTAATCCCCTGATGCTAGGAGTAGAGATATTATTACTCCTGGCTTTCAGTTTGTCTTTGTTATTGTGCTTTCTGCTTCAGGACTGTTTGTTCGATACAACCAGTGAGCAGCCATGTCACATGGACTACCCCCAACTGAAATCTCTAACCACTGGTCTCATGTTTAGTCATGGCTGGGTCTGTGGTGTAAATTGAATTTATCTGAAAGCGTAAAATGAATGGTGGTGAGTTGGACACTCATCCAGCTCTCCTGTATGAATTCACAGAGTCGGATCATACAGAAACAGGCCCTTCAGCCCACCAAGTCTGTGCTAACCATCAACCACCTATTTACACTACTCAAGATAAGATAATATATCTTTATTAGTCACATATACATCGAAACACACAGTGAAATACATCTTTTGCGTAGAGTGTTCTGGGGTCAGCCCAGAAGTGTCGCCACGCTTCCGGCACCAACATAGCACGCCCACAACTTGCTAACCTGTACGTCTTTGGAATGCGGGAGGAAACCGGAGCACCCGGAGGAAACCCACGCAGACACGGGGAGAACGTACAAACTCCCTACAGACAACGGCCAGAATTGAACCTGGGTCGCTGGCGCTGTAATAGCGTTATGCTAACTGCCACACTACCTTGCCTGCCCTGTATTGTCCTACATTGATCTCATTTTATTCTCCCCACATTCTCATCAACTTCCCCCCAGATTCTCCCCCTCACCTATACACTGGTTACAATTCACAGTGGCCAATTAACCCACCGACCCGCACATCGTTGGGATGTGGGAGGGAACTGGAACACTCGGGGGAAACCCCCGGGGAGAACGTGCAAACTCCACACACAAAGAGCAGCAAGGCTGGGATTGAACCTGTGTCTCCAGAGCTGGGAATCAGCAGATCTAATCAATGCACCCTTGTGTCACACTAATTCCATGGTAGCAAGGATGAAGAATATGCTCCTGATGGTTGTAGGGACCAGATCATTGGAGGTTTGGAAAGATCGTGGAATTGAGGGCTATGATAGAGGGTTATAATAGAGGGCTTTGAGAGGCACAGATAGGGTAGACAGTCAAGAGTCCTTTTCCCCGGGTCAAATTAGTATTGACCTGGGGAAAAGGGTTGAAGGTGAGAGGGGAAAGTTTAAAGGAGGTTTATTAGGGAAGTTTTCCACACAGAGAGTGGTGGGTGCCCGGAGCAGGCTGCCAGAGGAAGCAGACACGGTAGTGGTGTCTCAAGAGGTATTAAGTGTCTAATACTAGAGGGCATGCATTTAAGGTGAGAGTGAGTACATTCAAAGGAGATGTGTGGGGCAAGTTTTTTTACACAGAGAGTGGTGGGTGCCTGGAATGTGCTGCCAGGGGTGGGGGTGGAGGCAGATACTACAGAGATGCTTAAGAGGCTCTTAGACAGACACATGAACAGGCAGAGAATGGAGGGATACAGACCATGTGCAGGCAGATGGGATTAGTTTAAATTGGCATCATGGTCGTCACGGAGCAAAACCCTTGTGCCAATCTAATTAAGCTAGTAATTAAATGCCTAACTAATTTTATTTTAAAAGCCAAATGAAACTAATCCCTTCTGCCTACACAATGTCTGTATCCCTCCATTCTCTGCACATTCATGCGCCTATCTAAAACCCCTCTATCATATCTGCCTCCACCATCACCCCTGGCAGCACATCCCAGGCACCCACTGCTCTCTGTGTAAAAAACGTGCCCCGCACACCCCCTTTGAATGTACTCCTTTTCACCTTAAAGGTATGCCCTCTAATATTAGACATTTAATACCAGAGGGTAATTAACGATATGTCTTTGAAATGTGGGAGGAAGCTGGAACAAGGAGGAAAATCCAGCACCTGAGGTCAGGATCGAACCTGTGTCCCTGGAGCTGTGAGGCAGCAACTCTGCTCACTGCACGACCTGGAAGAGCTGAGGCAATAAATTTTTAATGCATGTGAGACAAAGACTTGGAGGCAGATAAGTTAATTCCTCATTCTAATTTGATTTCACTTTGCAAACAATACAAGCTGACTGCTTGCATCGCCGCCTGGTACAGAGGCTCCAATGCACAGGATCGCAAGAGGCTGCAGAGGGTTGTAGACTCAGCCAGCTCCATCACATGCACAACAATCCACACCATCGAGGATGTCTTCAAGAGGCGGTGCCTCAAGAAGGCGGCATCCATCATTAAGGACCCTCAGCACCCGGGACATGCCCTCTTCTCGTTACTACCATCGGGGAGGAGGTACAGGAGCCTGAAGACCCACACTCAACGATTCAGGAACAGCTTCTTCCCTTCCGCCATCAGATTCCTGAACGGTCTGTGAACCCACGAATACTACCCTTTTTATTGGACTACTTAGTTATTTTGTAATTTCTAGTATTTGTATGTCTTGCACTGTACCTCTGCAGCAAAACAACACAGTTCAACTCAGTGATAATAAACCTGGTTCTGATTCTGAAGCTGACCTGGAGGAGTAGATAGGGATAGGGGAATAAGGATAAAGGAAGGGCAACAGGGAGAGGGACGTAGACCTTGTATATCCTTCAACACATAAGCAATAGATGGAGGGACGATGGAGTAAGGTAAAGAAAGGGATGAGGGAGTAAAGTGAGAGTGTGAGGGGACGCGAGAGACAGAAGATTTATCAGAACCTGAGGGGCAACTTCTTCACCCAGAGGGTGGTCCAGATATGGAACGAGCTGCCAGAGGAAGTGGTTGAGGCAGGTACATGAACAACATTTAAAAGACACTTGGATAGGAAGGGTTCAGATGGATATGGGCCAAACAGGGGCAAATGGGACTAACTTGGGTAGGTATCTTGGTCGGCATGGGAGGGTTGGGCCGAAGGGCCTGCTTCCCTGCTGTGCGACTCTGTGACTCTGAAGCAGCAAATGGAGCTGCTCAGCAGGTCAGGCAGCACCTGTGGAGAGAGAATCAAGACGTTTCAGGTCAATGACCTCTCATCAGAAACTCAGCAGGTCGAGCAGCATCTGTGGGGGGGGAAAGGAATTGTTGACGTTTTGGGTCCTGATGCAGGGTTTTGACCCGAAACGTCGACAGTTTCTTTCCCCCCACACAGATGCTACTCGACCTGCAGGGTTCCTCTGGCAGATTGTTTGCTGCTCCAGGTTCCAGCACCTGCAGTCTCCTGTGTCTCCAGCCTTCGTCAGAAGCCAGGAGAGTTAGAAATAAAACACATTTTAAGATGCAGAGAGAGCTGAGAATGGAAAGCTTGTGATAGGACAGAGGGCAGGAGAGATGGCATTGCAAAGAGGAGCTGACATCTCCATCTGAAGGAGAAAGGTGCAGCGTAGTGAACAGATGTAGGTCTGCAGGAGGTGTGAATAGAGGACCGATTCCTGACATTTCCAGCAGAAAAGCCCTGAATCCTGAATACCTGAGTTAAATCGCCTGAAGTTGCTCATTCTATGAAGCTGTAAAGTGCCTGGTTGGAAGATGAGCTGTTGTTCCTTGAACCTAATTGGGTTTTGTTGGAAAAGTTCAGAGCTCATTGACAGAGGGGTAAAGGTGGGAGTGGGATGGGGTATTAAATGAGGGGTTGGGATGAGTGAGGGAACTGGGGAAGTATCTAGGAAGGGAACAGTTGAATGTTCCCCACACCCTCCCTCCAAGAACAGCCTGTGGCCATGAGTGAGTTAGCTTCACACCACTTGGGCCCAGCTGATGGGAACATACAGATACAGTGAGAACCAGCGGAAAAAGCAGTGAATGTAAGTAAGAAGAGGTTCAGAAACTCAATGGGCTCTAGACTTTGCCAGCAAAACTCAACGTAGGTTCAAGGAACAATACCTCATCTTCCAACCTAGTACTTTACAGCTTCATTTAATCAGCAATTTCAAGCGAAACAGAAAGGTGAATGCAATGGGTGAGTTATGAGATATGAAGACCGCCTTCTCCAGATAACACAATAGGTGAAGAGGGACACATTGCAAAATTGTCTGTCCTGTCACCATCTTTGCATTGTAAGTTTATAAAAGAGAACTGCCCTGTAACATTGGCTCCAATAGCATCCTCCTCTCCTCCCAGCACTGGAGGCTCCACACTGCCAACACTGGCAAGAGGATGTAATTACCATGTGACACGTTTACATAGCCATACAACAGAAGATATCTTTATTAGTCACAAGTACATCGAAACACACAGTGAAATGCATCTTTGTGTAGGCTGTGCTGGGGGCAGCCCGCAAGTGTCGCCACGCTTCCAGCGCCAACATACCATGCCCACAACTTCCTAACCCCTACATCTTTGGAATGTGGGAGGAAACCAGAGCACCCAGAGGAAACCCACGCAGTCACAGAGAAAATGTACAAACTCCTTACAGACAGCGGCCGGAATTGAACCCAGGTCTCTGGCACTGTAATAGCGTTATGCTAACTGCTACACCACTTTGCCGCCCTACATAGAACATAGAACATAGAACAGTACAGCACAGGAACAGGCCCTTCGGCCCACGATGTTGTACCGATCATATTACACTAGTAAATAAATGCCTACTAAACTAATCCCCTCTGTCTACACAATGTCCGTATCCCTCCATTCTCTTCATATTCATGCGCCTATCTAAAACACCTCTATCATATCTGCCTCCATCACCACCCCTGGCAGCACATTCCAGACATTCACCAATCTATGTGTAAAAAACTTGCCCCACACATCTCATTTGAACTTTCCCCCCTCACCTTAAATGCATGCCCTCTAGAATTAGGGATTTCGACCCTCGGTAAAAGACACCAGCTGTCTACTCTGTCTATGCCTCTCATAATCTTATAAACTTCTGTCAGGTCTCCCCTCAGCCTCCGCTGCTCCAGAGAAAACAATTCTGGCTTTTGTCCCTTTCCTATCCAGTCCTGATGAAGGGTCTCGAGCCAGAAACTTGACTGTTCAATATCCCTCCATGGATGCTGCCTGACCTGCTGAGTTCCTCCAGCATTTTATGTGTGTTGCTCCGGAGAAAACAACCCTAGTTTGTCCAACCTCTCCTCATAGCACATGCCCTCTAATCCAGGCAGCATCCTGGTGAACCTCTTCTGCACCCTCTCTGAAGCCTCCACATCCTTCCTGTAATGGGGTGACCAGAATTGAATGCAATACTCCAGATGTGGCCCAACCAGAGTTTTATAAAGCTGCAATACAACTTCCTGACTCTTGAACTCAGTGCCTCGACCAATAAAGGCAAGCATGCCATATGCCTTCTTTACCGCCCTATCAACCTGTGCAGCCAGTTCCATTATAAATGCTAGGCGACCCCTGCTTTATAGCTGTTTGGGTAATGGGAATTTGTCCTTACAGAACTCACAAATCACAGCCAAAATATCTGAGGTATGGAATAAAAATTTGCTCTCAGAGTATTTATGTGTCGATTTCTATTTTTTTCTCAGCTTGCATTTCTTGACCCGTGTGCAGATGACATGGCTTCAAGTTGGAAAATCATGATACTGATGGTTTTCTGGGAACGCAGCTTCCCTGTATTGTGGGGGTCCCCTGTACTTAAAATGAGTGGGTTTACAATGTTTTGCAATAGAACATAGAACAGTGCAGCAAGGAACAGACCCTTCAGCCCACAATGTCTGTGCTGACCATGATGCCAATCTAAACTAATCCCATCTGCCTGCACGTGATCCGTATCCCTCCATTCCCTGCCTGTTCATGTGTCTGTAAATGCCTCTTAAACATTGATATTGCATCCTCCACCATTTCCCTTGGCAGCCCATCCTAGGCACTCACCGCTCTCTGTGTAAAAAAACTTCCATGCACATCCCATTTGAGCTTTCCCCCTCTCAGTTTAAAATAATGCCCTCTAGTATTCTGCACTTCTATCCTGGGGAAAAGACTCTGGCTGTCTACCCTATCTAAGCCTCTCATAATTTTATAAACCTCTATCAGTCCTCCCCTCAGCTCCAGAGAAAACAACCCAAGTTTGTCCAACCTTTCCTCATAATCCAGGCAGCATCCTGGTGAACCTCTTCTGCACCCTCTCCAAAGCCTCCACATCCTTCCTGTAATGGGGCAACCAGAACTGCACACAATGCTCCAAGTGTGGCCAAACTGAAGTGTTATACAGCTGCAACATGACTTCCCGACTTTTATGCTCCTCACCCAACCAATGGAGGCAAGTATACCATACACCGCCTTTACCACCCATTCTGCTTGTGTGGGAGTTATGGACTTTCACCCCAAGATCCCTCTGTACGTCGATGCTCCTAAGGGTCTTGCAATTTACTGTATACTTTTCTCTTACGTTTGACCGTCCAGAGTGCAACACCTCACACTTGTCTGGATTAAACAGCATCTACCATTTCCTTGCCTACATTTTCAACTGGTCTATATCCTGCTGAATCCTTTGATAACCTCCTCATTCTCCACAACTCTGCCAATTGTTGTCTCATCTATAGACTACTAATCATCATACCTACATTATTGTCCAAACCATTTATATGAGTCACATACAACAGAGGTCCCAACACCAATCCCTGCGGAACACCACTGGTCACAGACCTCCAGTCAGAATAACACCCCTCTACCACGACCCTCTGTCTTCTACGGCCAAACCAATTCTGAATCCAATCTACCAAGTCTCCATGGAACTGAAATGTGTTGGACATCTCTTATCTTATCTTACATTATCTTATCTCTTATCTTACATGTATCCAAAGTACCCAATTAGCCTTTCTCTCTCACTCTGCTTCTCCTCAAGTAGTTTTGGCTACTTAACTGGGCCACTGAAGGTGGTAAACTTGCATTTTATTCAGTTTGGAGAAAAATTGTGTTCGGTACAAAATCCATGCACATCACAGAACTGAGGCCACTTTGTAAAAAAGAAACAATTCCATTGGTTTTGAGTGTAAATTATGCATTCAAAATGTTTTAATTTTGTCCAGATTATCCTGAACAGTATTAACTCTCAGTCTGCATCACTGTGAAATAAACGTGCAATTTAAAATAGAAGGGAAACTCTCTCGAGCAGCCATATTCTTCTATCAGGCAATCATGGGCATTGGGTGAATGACTTGTGAGTTTCAGCTTGTCAGAACAAGCAGCTTGCTTTTGATTTACTGGGAGATTGATGAGATTCTGACTCTTATCCAAGGCAGCTTGTATCCCCTGGGAAAGTTAGGGGTTCATTCTACCTTCTGTTGTACAAATGTTTGCAAAAGGAAAGATCCCCTTTAGGAACCCCAGCCCTTTTGTATCAATAAACAGGTCGTTATCACCTCATTCTTTGTGAGATCTTGCTGTGTCAAATCGCTGTGTTTCCTACACTAAGTTTCAAATGAACTCCTTTGGCAGCAATAAAAGCTACAAACACTCAGCAGGTCAAGCAGCAGCCGTGGAGAGAGAAACACAGCCAACGTTTCAGGTTGAAGAGTTCTGACAATGGGTCTATTAGCTTGTTTTCTCTTTCCACAGGTGACAGAGGGTCTCCGATCTGAATTGTTGATTCTGTTCCTCTCTCTCCACAGATGCTGCCTGACCTGCTGAGTGGTTCCAGTAATTTTTGTTTTTATTTCAGATTTGCGGCATCTGCAGTTGTTTGGATTTTCACCCTGTGGCAATAAAGCACTTGGCACATAAATGGCGCTATGTGAATGCAGTCTTCCACACAAGTGGAAGCATCTCCTCCACCTGTATCTTTTCATGTCCTTTCGTAATCTTAGAGAACCACATCAGGTCTTCCCTCACCCTTGTCTTTTCTATAGGTGGGGGGGGGAAGGGGTTGGGGGGGTGGGTGTGAATAGTACAGAAGAGGAGCTGCAGCTTGGGACAGAGCAGCCATGATCATATTGAATGGTACGGCAGGTTGAGGGGATGACTGGCCTACTCCTGCTCCTATTTTCTTAAGTTCTTATACACAGCAAGGTCCAGCCTCTTTGGTCTTTTCAGGTGAGTACAACCTCCCAGTGTCTTTGTGTTCTTGTCCTTTCTTACGATTGTACATTAACCAACTAAGATGGAGCGGTCATGTTGTTCGGATGAAAGACGAACGTCTGCCGAAACAAATCTTCTACTCCCAGCTTAAAGCAGGCAAACGTAAAAGAGGCGGACAACAGAAGAGATTCAAAGACGTCTTAAAAGCCAACATGAAGAAATGTAACATCGACATCAATACTTGGGAAACCGGTGCCAAGGAGAGGAAACTCTGACAAACCATCATCCGAGAAGGAACAGCAACTTTCGAAGCCGACAGATGTGCAGAATTAGAGGAAAAGAGAAGAAAATGGAAAGAGAGGCAGCTACAACCAGAGCCTGGTCCGCCGTCTGGAACGACCTGTCCTGAATGCGGAAGAACTTTCAGAGCCAAGATTGGACTCATAAGCCACTTGAGAGCCCACAAATAGATCGACGGAATGAAGACCATCATCCTCGACCTTGAGGGATAGCCACGACGGCAACCACGACATGAACCAACCGGCACAACCCCAATCACTACAGTTTGGCAACACTATGACCACTTTGATCACTTTGCACAGTAATGGGCTTTGTTTTTTGTTCTAATTGTGTTCTTTCTTGTAAAAATTGTGTATAATTTATGTTTTTCTTGTGAACGGCATATGTCAGTGATGATAAACCTGATTCTGAATGCTGCTCATCTGATGCTCTGTGCCTGTGACGCTGCTGCAAGTAAGTTTTCATTGCACTCGAGCACACATGGACTTGTGCATGTGACAATAAACTTGACTTTGACTCTGACATTGGCTTTATAAGAGCAACAGTGCATGGTGGTCTAAGTCAAGGTCACAGGAGGGTGTAATCTTTGGGTTTAGGACATTGAAGTCATAGAGTTTTACAGCATGGAAACAGGCCCTTTGGCCCAACTCATCCATGCCGAACAAAATGCTTTCCTGAGTTAGTCCCATTTGTCCGCATTTGGCCCATATCCCTCTAAACCTTTCCCATCCATGTACCTGTCCAAGTGCCTTTTAAGTGTTGTAATTGTAGTTAAATGGTGGTCCTCAGGAACTTGGACAGGGCGAATTACTTAGCAACCATTTTCCCTGTGAGCTCACCATGAGGTTTACTCACACAAGGAGAATGTGACTGAGGTTTAGTCGCACGAGTTGCTTCCTGTTCCTGCCTTCACTCCCTTTCCCTCCCCCAGCTGAGATTTTCTTGTTTTACTGCTCATGATGTATCTTTCTCGTGGGAATACTTGCTCAGCCCAGGTCAATCCGAACCCCAGTGACAGCCAACGGGGCTCGCTTGAAGAGTGGTCATTGCTGCAGAGGGGGAGAAAAGGCAGCAGGCAGTCTGTGCACAGAAGATCCCACAAAAAAGAAAGCCATCTTGTTTATGTCTGTTTGCCCCACGTCCTTTCACAGCCTCAATTTCAGTCTTGACTTCCAATGTCGTGAGACTTCCAGGGGAGAAAACTAATAGTATTTACTGCACAGAAACAGGCCAGAGACACAAGAGACTCCAGATGCTGGAATCTGGAGCAACACACAAAACGCTGGAGGAACACAGCGGGTCGGGCAGCATCTGTGGAGGGAAATGGGCAGTCGACATTTTGGGCCGAGACCCTTCATCAGGACTGGTTCCCCTTCCTCTGGATCTGAACTGGATGTGCAGTCCAGGTGAAGGGTCTCGACCCGAAATGTCGACTGCCCATTTCCCTCCACAGGTGCTGCCTGACCTGCTGAGTTCCTCCAGCACTTTGTTTTTTTGGCACATTTGGCCCAACTTGTTCCTGCTGGAGATGATATTCCACTTCAGCTCATGCCATCACTGTGACCTTTTCCTTCTCGTTCCATGTGTTTGTCGGACTTTCCCTTGCCTGTCCCCATCCCAACTTCTCCCTGTGGTGGTATATTCTACCCACTCGTACACAGAATGGTTCTCCAGAGCTCCTGATTGCAATTAATGGCCATTAATTTCAACCCCCCACCTCTTTATGATCTCAATGAACTGTCATCCCTCTGTTCCCCAGGTAGAAGACCCAGCCTTGTGTGATGTGGACATCATAGCACTGCTAGGAGATTGTAGGAGGATCTATCAATAAACAGTCTGCTGGAAGAACTCAACGGGTCGAGCAGCACCTGTCCGAGGAAAGGAATTGTCGATGTTTCAGGTCGAAACCCTGCATCAGGACTGGGATTGGAGAAGGGAGATGGCCGGTATAAGGTGGAGAGGGGGAGGGGTGAGAAAGGATCTATCAGCCAGGACAAGAACAGGAACTGCTGGAAATTCTATAGATGTACGGTGGAGAGCATTCTGAGTGGTTGCATCACCGCCTGGTATGGAGGCTTCAGTGTGCAGGATCGCAAGAGGCTGCAGAGGGTTGTAGACTCAACCAGCTCCATCACAGGCACAACCCTCCCCACCATCGAGGACATCTTCAAGAGGCGGTGCCTCAAGAAGGTGGCATCCATCAATAAGGACCCTCACCACCCGGGACATGCTCTCTTCTCGTTACTACCATCGGGGAGGAGGTACAGGAGCCTGAAGACCCACACTCTATGTTTCAGGAACAGCTTCTTCCCCTCCACCATCAGATTTCTGAACGGTCCATGAACCCATGAACACTACCTCGTTATTCCTACTTTTTTCTGCACTATTTATTTATTTTGTAATTTATAGCAATTTTTATGTCTTTGCACTGTACTGCTGTTGCAAAACAACAAATTTCATGTCATATAAGTCAGTGATAATAAATCTGATTCTGATACTCAGCTGGTCAGGCTGCATCTGTGGAGAAGGAGACAGAGTTTCAGACTGATGACCTTTAAACAGCGCCAGGTCAGCAACCCGAATCATTAACTCAGCTTCTCTCTCCACAGTTGCTGCCTGACCAGCTGGATATTTCCAGAATTTCTTGTTTTTATTTTAGATTAACAGCATCTGCAGTTGTTTGCCACGTAACTGGGAGTTATACAGCTGGCAGAGCATTTGAAGAAAGTCTGGCGCCTTTAAAAAAAAGTGAATTCAAAGATCTTCACCTTTTGCTTTGATTTTTATCTGCACACTGCTTTATTGAGACAGTGGAGCTCCTTCTCAGAGAGTTCGTGAACACGTCCCCCTTGGATGGGTGAACTGGAAGACCAAGAGGTGCCGACTGTGACTGGGTGAAGATGTGTGGTGTCACCTCCCCCGGGCTCGCGTTATTTACAGAGCACCTGCCCGCTTTCTCCTGCCCCTCCTCTGCTCCTGCAGAGTCCCTTTCGCTAGTCCGTGACAGAGAGCGTTCGCCTGCTGGTAGAGCAACATCAGCTGCTGCAGATACTGTTGACCGACACCAGTCCCGGGTCGACCAGACCCATCTCCTCGTGCTCGTTGACGCACAGGCGGTAGCCGCAGCCCCTCTTCCTGGGCAGGGGGACGGCTCCTCCAGCCCCCGTCCCTCGCTGGGGCCTGGGGCTAGGGGGCAGGAGGAAGCCCACGCTGCCCGCGATCAGCATGTGCCAGATGCTGTGGATGTAGAAATAGTTGCCCTCGGTCTCCACGAAGGCGTAGAGCGCCACGGCGGAGGTGGCGATGACGGTGCCAGGGAAGAGGTAGAAGACCCAGCGTTTCCAGGTGGGGGGGTAACAGTGCCGTCTGCGGATAGCCCGTACCGTCTGTAAGAGAAGGAGCAGCTCGCTGTTAGACCTTCTGAGGATGGCGGGGCCACAGCTGGAGGACTGCATGCAGTGCTGGTCACCACAATATAGGAAGGTCCTGATTGCACTGGACAGGGTGTACATACATAGAACACAGAACATAGAACACGGAACATAGAACATGGAACTACAGCATGGGAACAGGCCCTTCAGCCCACCATTATTTTTTCCCTTTACTATTCCTTAGGGCAGGCACGGTAGTGTAGCGGTTAACGTAACGTTATTACAGCGCCAGCGACCCAGGTTCAATTCCGGCCGCTGTCTGTAAGGAGTTTGTATGTTCTCCCCGTGTCTGCGTGGGTTTCCTCTGGGTGCTCCGGTTTCCTCCCACATTCCAAAGACGTACGGGTTAGGAAGTTGTGGGCATGCTATGTTGGTGCCAGAAGCATGGCGACTCTTGCGGGCTGCCCCCAGAACACTCTACGCAAAAGATGCATTTCACTGTGAGTTTCGATGTACATGTGACTAATAAAGATATCTTGTTTTGTCTTGTCTGTGCCGAACACAACGCCAGATTAAACCAACTCCCTTCTGCCTGCTCATGATTCACATCCCTCCGTCCCCTGCGTATTCGTGTGTCTGTCCAAATGCCTCTTAAACACCTCTATATGCGCCTATCTAACACACCCCTATCGTATCTGCCTCCACCACCACCCCTGGCAGCACATTCCAGGCATCCACCGCTCTCTGTGTAAAAATACTTGCCCCACACATTTCTTTTAAACATTCCCCCTCCCACTGTAAAGCTATGCTTTGCATTTGACATTTCTACCCTGGGGAAAAGCTTCTGACTGTCTACTCTATCTGTGCTTCTCATAATTTTATAAACCTCTATCAGGTCTCCCCTCAGCCTCCGCTGCTCCTGAGAAACTAACCCAAGTTTGTCCAACTTCTCCTTACAGCTCATACCTTCTAATCCAGGCAGCATCCTGGTGAACCTCTTCTGCACCCTCTCCAAAGCCTCCACGTCCTTCCTGTAATGGGGCAACTCTGCCACAGAGGGTCATGAAGGCTCACCCACTGAGATCAACAGGTCTCTGGGTAGGAAGGGAATCAAGGGGTACTGGGGTAATGCAGGGAAATGGCACGGAGGTCGATGAGCCATGGGCTGGACAAATGGTGTTCCAGGCTCAAGAGGCTGAATGGTCCCATTGTTATTTTCTTATGTTTACAGACGGATGTAAAGCTGTGCTTTGAGGTCTTCTGCATCTCACCAACAGGTAGTGAGGATCATCTAATGTCTCTGTGAAGAGAGGACAGCCTTGGCAGGACAGAACCCATCGCTACTCAACTACATGATGTGCGTGAGGTGGACCCATAACCGAGGGACCCGGGGATCCAGTGAGCTGATGGTGTGAGCAGAACCTGTAGCACAAGCCAACCGACGAAAAACACGATGATGCTGGAGGAACTCAGCAGGCCTGAGGGGGCAGTGTACATGCACCTGTCTACATCAATGGTGCTGAGGTCGAGAGGGTTGACAGTTTCAAGTTCCTGGGAGTGAACATCACCAACAACCTGTCCTGGTCAAATCACGTAGATGCCACAGCCAAGAAAGCTCACCAGTGCCTCTACTTCCTCAGGAGGCTAAAGAAATTTGGTTTGTCCCCTTTGACTTCCACCAACTTTTACCGATGCACCATTGAAAGCATCCTATCTGGATGTATCACGGCTTGGTACGGCAACTGCTCTGCCCAGGACCGCAAGAAGCTGCAGAGAGTTGTGGACACAGCCCAGCACATCACGGACACCAGTCTCCCCTCCTTGGACTCTGTCTTTACCTCTCGCTGTCTTGGTGAAGCAGCCAGCATAATCAAAGACCCCACCCACCCGGGTCATTCTCTCTTCTCTCCTCTTCCATCGTGTAGAAGATACAGGAGCCTGAGGGCACGTAGCACCAGACTTAAGGACAGCTTCTACCCCACTGTGATAAGACTATTGAACGGTTCCCTTATACAATGAGATGGACTCTGACCTCATGATCTACCTTGTTGTGACCTTGCCCTTATTGTACTGCACTTTCTCTGTAGCTGTGACACTTTACTCTGTACTGTTATTATTTTTACCTGTACTACATCAATGCACTCTGTACTAACTCAATGTAACTGCACTGTGTAATGAATTGACCTGTATGATTGGTTTGTAAGATAAGCTTTTCACTGTAACTCGGTACAAGTGACAATAATAAACCAATACCAATACCAGGCAGCATCTGTGGAGAAAAGCAGGTGGTCAATGTTTCGGGTCAGGACCTTTCTTCAGGACTGAAGATAGGAAAAGGGGAAGTCCAATATATAGGAGGGAAAAGCAGAGCAGTGATAGGTGGACAAAAGAGGAGAGGAGGGGTGGGCACAGGGTGGTGATAGGTAGATGCAGGTAAGAGATAGTGATGGGCAGGTGCGGGGGAGGAGGGGAGAGCAGATCCACCAGGGGATGGGTCAAAGGTAAGGAGAGAGAGAGAAAAAAAGAGAGGCTAGGAATGGGAAGAAGAGAAGAAGCGTGGTGGGGGGGGGGGGGAGGTTTATGGGGAAGGAGGGAGGGGATGACCTAAAGTGGGAGAATTCAATGTTCATGCCGTTAGGCTGCAAGGTTCCAAGATGGAAAATGAGGGGCTGTTCCTCCAGTTTGCGCTTGGAATTCTCCTGGCAGTGGAGGAGGCCGAGGACTGACATATCAGTGATAGTGTGGGAGGGGGAGTTGAAGTGACTGGCGACGGGGAGATGCAGATCGCGGTTACGGACGGAGTGCAGGTGTTCTGTGAAACAGTCACCTAGTCTGCGTTTGGGCTCACCAATGTAGAGGAGGCCACACTTGGAGCACCGAATGCAGTAGATGATATTAAGGGAGGTGCAGGTGAATCTCTGTCTCACCTGAAAGGACTTTTTTGGTCCCTGGATGGAGGTGGTGTAGGGGTAGGTCTTGCACCCATGAATGATGAATGGATCCCACAAATATGTCTGGTCTTTCTGCGGACTCAGACTGGCCTCTCATTGGCTGAAATGGTGTTGCCCGAAGCGACAGGTATGACAGGGCTGAAACCGTCACCTTACCCAAGCAATGGCCATGACCCCGAGAGCGAAGAGGCTCGGCCCCAACAGGTTCCACAATCCGTGCCGGTCCAGCTGTAAGGCCATCGAGAGCAACATGGCACCCAGTAGGTACAAGATCTGTCAAAGTACAAAGGTTGAGGGTCAGCAAGCACCGGGATCCTTTGATGTAACAGGATAAAGTAACAAAGACAGATCGGCAATGGTGTTTGCTTTGGTTTACTCTTTGCTGCTTTTTAACAAGAAGGATTATTAGATAGATCTCCATTGGATATATCTCCATTGGGTAGATCACTATTGGGTGGATTGATCTCCTTGGATGGATCTCATTTCATGGATCTCCATTGGGTACATCACCTTGTATGGATTTCCATTGGGTAGATTTCCTGGGATGGATTTCCTTGGGTGGATCTCCACTGGATATATCTCCATTGGGTAGATCAACACAGGATAGCTCACTATCGGGTAGATCTTGGATTGATCTCATTGGATGGATCTCATTGGGTAGATCATTTGATAGATCTCCATTGGGTACATCACCTTGGATGGATCTCCAGTGGATAGTTCATTGGACAGATCTTGGATAGATCTCCATGGATGGATCTACATGGATGGATCCATTTGGATAGATCTCCTTGTATGGATCTCATTGGGCAGATCACCATTGGGTAGGTTTTGCACTATTTTATTTATTTTTTGGTAACTTGCAGTAATTTTTATGTCCTGCACTGTACTGCTACCGTAAAACAACACATTTCACGACATATGTCAGTGATAATAAACCTGATTCTGATCTGGATTCCATTGATCTCACATCCACTCTTTGGAGCACAGAGCAAGGATGTCTGGGTGGGTGGCTGGAGATACAATGCTAGGTCAAAGTCTTAACTAGTTACTTAACCATTATTACACAGAAAAAGGCCACCCACCCATTGGATCAACGTTGGCTTCCAACAGAACAACACAATGAGACGTATCCCCCTCTTATTGTTCTGTACCTCTGCAACTTATTCCTTCCCACACTCCCATCAACTCCCCCAGATTCTACCCCTCACCCACACTCTAGGGGCAATTTACAGCGGCCACTTAACCCACCAACCTGCACATCTTTAGGACATGGGAGGAGACTGGAGCTCCCGGGGGAATCCTATGAGATCGCAGGGAGAACGTGCAAACTCTGCACAGACAGCATCCAAGGTCAGGATCGAACCTGGGTCACTGAAGCTTCAAGGCTGCACCACTGTATTCCAATCAGTGCTGGAAGGGTTCAGAGGGACTGAATGGCTTCTTCCTGGCACTTTTGTGGCCTGGAGATACCTGGCCTTGAACCGCTGACGGGGGACATCAATGGATGGGAGCTGGGGTTGAAAGCAGGGGGTTCTGATACATTTAGCTAGCCATTGCCACAGGGAGCAGGTGCTCCAGGCTGGAGAATCAGTGGGCAGTGTGCCAGCACACCAGCAGCCAGACTGCAAGGCGAATGCCACCTTCCCTGAGCAGCACTGCAAGCCCTGACTCCATCTGGATTATCTGAGAAGGAAAGGGTGAAGAGACAGTTATAGCACCTTCCATGACTGGTGATCTGCTTTATCAGTGAACCACAATAAAGAACCTGCAGTCAACATGATGCAATAAACGGCAAGGTCACAATGACCAGTTCATCTGATTCAGACTTCTTCACCAAGGGATCGATATTGATCCGAGACACCAGGGGGAGTTCCCCACCTCAGTGTTGGAGGAATGAGTCCACTCAAAGAACAGTCAATATAATCCAACACACCAGGGTGACGGGGCAGTCACAGGGTTATCATCTTATTTCAAGGACTGTGAAGAATAAACCAGGAGGAATTCTAATTATTGTCCCATTAACCTGTCCGCTTGCGCTGGTAAGAACTAGTTGCACTTATTTCTAAAACTTCCTGTAAAAGAATTATGAGGTAATATAAAAGATGTCCTTGCCAAGATGTCTACACCGTCCCATCACACACTCCCAGGGTTAGACACAGAGTGAAGCTCCCTCAGCACCGTCCCATCACACACTCCCAGGGTCAGACACAGAGTGAAGCTCCCTCAGTACTGTCCCATCACACACTCCCAGGGTCAGACACAGAGTGAAGCTCCCTCAGCACCGTCCCATCACACACTCCCGGGGTCAGACACAGAGTGAAGCTCCCTCAGCACCGTCCCATCACACACTCCCAGGGTCAGACACAGAGTGAAGCTCTCTCTACACCGTCCCATCAAATAGTTTCAATCTAAATTAATAATCCCATGGAACTGTGGATGTTTATAGCACAGTACAAGGCAATTTGCCCCATCCTTTGCTTGAACAATCCCAAACTCTTCACAATACGTCATCTCTCCCAAAACCTGGAATGTCACAGATCTTCCCACTGGAAGAAAATGTTTGGGTGCATTGACTGGTTCCAGTGCTGAAGCTTCTGTAGTGATAGAAACATACAGCATAGAAGGAGACCTTGTGTCCACTCTGGTCAGTGATGGGTGCTGCAGCTCTTCAATAGCTTGTACAGAGACCTTCAAAATCTGGTGATTGTCTAAGGATTGGTCTCCAGCCACCTCTCCTGATGGATATCTGGATTACTCACTGTGGGAATGAGTCCTCTGAGGACGGAGGTGGGGAAGTTCAGTCCCAGTCAGGGTGGGTTGGAAGCCAGGGATGAGATGGAGAAGGTTTGATCCACCCTGCTGCACTGCCCAGTTGAATAATGTGCCCAATGTTCAGCGCCAGGGGGACGAGCGTACCAACGCCATCCTGCTAATCATAGCCTCACTGAAACCCAGCATCAGGGGACAGTGGGCAGCTTCTGTCCGTGGCAGAGTGAGTGAGAGGGGCAGAGAAAAAGTCTACAAAACTTTCCCATAATCTAGATTAAAGAAAACTCTGTGCATCAAAAGGTGCAAACTCTGCTGGATCAGGGAAGCAGACTGGCCTTCTCATACTTCCATTTGCGCACTGATATGGTTGATGTAGAAATCTCCTGAAATGGTCACTCAATTGTGGGGACAGGGAACAGGCCATAAAGGTTGGCCTGGCCACTGACCCACACATCTACACGAAAGGTGAGCAGACAGCGATCTGCTGGAGGAACTCAGCGGGTCGAACGGCATCTGTGGGGGTGGGGGGGGGTGTAAAAGGGATTGTCGATGTCTTGGGTTCGAAACCCGGCATTCCCATAAAAGGTGAAGATGGAACATGGCTCCAGTAAACACTTGGAGGACAGCGAACAAGGTCAATTCACTCAGGAAACGGCAACCAATGAAAATCAACATAGTCACAGGTGTTGGAAATCTGAAATAGAAACAGAAAATACTGGAAACACTCAACAGGTCAGGCAGCGTCCGTGGAGAGAGAAACAGAGTTAATGATTTAGGTTGAAGGAACTGCCGCAACTTCTCATAGAATCATGGAAACAGGCCCTTTGGCTCAACTCATCCATGCTGACCAAGATGCCCATCTAAGTTTACTCCCATTTGCCCGTGTTTGGCCCATATCCCTCTAAACCTTCCCATGCCCCTGTCCAAGTGTCTTTTAAATGTTGTTAATGTACCCGCCTCACCCACTTCCTCTGGCAGCTCATTCCAAATACTCACGACCCTCAGGTTCCTATTAAATCTCTCCCTTCTCACCTTAAACCTGTGCCCGCTGGTTCTTGATTCCCCAACCCCTGGGAAAAAGACTGTGTGCGTTCACCCTATCTATGCCCCTCATGATTTTATACACCTCTACAAAGTCACCCTTCAGTCTCCTACCCTCCAAGGAATAAAGTCCTACCCTGTGCAACCTCTCCCTATAACTCAGTCCCTCAAGTCCTGGGAACATCTATGTAAATCTTCTTTGCACTTTTTCCAGCTTAATGACTTCTTTCCTATAACAGGGTGACAGAACCTGTACCCAGCACTCCAGGTGCGGTCTCACCATCTTGTACAACTGCAACATAACGTCCCAACTTCTGTACTCAGTGTCCCGACTGATGAAGGCCAGCGTGCTAAATGCCTTCTTCACCACCCTGTCTACCTGTGACTACTCTGATAAAGCAGTGAATTTCTCCAAGAGGGTGCATTTAGTGGAGGATATCGACACATGGACATTACATCGATCTCAGCCCCATCCAATGGTGGGGCACCATTGCTCGACAGTAGAATTGCTCAGTGATGGGGAGAGGGGAGAGGGGGGAAGGATGGCTCCGTCTTCCCGCCCAGGCTGACACTGACCTGCTTGATGACCGGCTGCAGCCTGGCCATGGCGATGACAGTCACCCAGACGGACATGAGTGAGCCGAGGAAGTCGCAGAACTGCAGGACGTCGTACTCCATGATGCAGAAAACGACGATGCCCGGCTGGTCGCAGGCATGATAGAACTGTGGGGGTACAACGGGCAGGGGCGGTTACTTCACAACCTGACTCTGCTCACTCACTCACACACACACCCCACGCGCAACGCACACACACACACACACACACACACACACACACACACACACACACACAGAGACAAACACACATACACAGACACACACAGACACACACACCACATACACACAGACACAGAGACACACACACACAGACAGACAGACACACACACCACATACACACAGACACAGACACAGAGACACACAGACAGACACACCCACAGACACACACACCACATACACACACACTCACAGACACACACACAGAGGCACACACACCACATACATACAGATGCACACATACAGACACACACACACAGACAAACACAGGCAGACACAGACACAGAGACACACAAACACACAGACACAGAGACACACACACACCACATGCACAGGCACAGACACACACACACAGATAGACACACACAGACACAGACAGACACAGTGCCACACACACACACACACACACACACACACACACATACCACACACTCACACCCAAAATCACCCACTCATATTCCCACCCACACATACTCACACTTATTCACACACATACACACAACCACGCTCTCTCACACACAAACTCTCCCCCACTCACAGTGAGGATGGGAGAGTGGAGTGAGGGGGGGGGGGGGCGGTGACGTTTATAATACAGAACAGCTCCAGGTGACCCACGATGTCAAACTCAGAGTGTTGTGAACGATGAGACAAGTAACAGACTTCAGGAGAAGAATGAAGTGGGCAGATAATCAGGGAGCTAAGCAGCACAGAAAGGCTCTTCGGCCCACCCTGTCCATGCTAACCATTAAATACCCTTTTACCAGCACTTGTTCCGTAGCCGTCTCTGCCTTGGTGGTTCAAGTGCTCGTCCAGACACTTCTTCAATGTTGTGAGAGTCTCTGCCTCCACTGCCCCCTTGGGCAGTGCGTTCCTGATTCCAACCACCCTTGAGGGAAAAGAATCCCCCCTCAGATCCCTTCTAAACCTCCTGCCCTTTACCCTAAACCCATGCCTTCTTGTTTTGGACGTGTCCTCTATGGATATGGGGTTTGAATTCGGGCAGTGAAACCCTGCCCTCCTCCCCCTTCCCTCCCAACCCCAGCCCCAAGGAAGTGACATTTCCCTATCCAAGGGCCCCCAGTTATTGGGATGTGGACCCCATCATGAGATGTCCTCATTGGGGGGGTTACTGTAGTTCCAAGTGAGAAGCTTGCACTGGAGCTGGAAGTTGGAGGTCCCAAGGGGGGGTGGGGGGAGATAATTGGGATCGGAGATAGGAATTGGGTTAGGGGGCGCGGGGAGGGGTTGAGACTCCAATAGGAATAATTAGGATCTAGGATAATATAGTCTGGATTAGGAGGAGTGATTAGGAAAACAGAACAAGGATTGGGAGGCACAGATTGAAGGTTGGGATCATGGATTAGGTTGTGACTGGATGACAGGAAAGGATTGAGTCGAGGAGGAATCGGATGTTGCAAATGAGGGATCAAGAAATTGGGGATGAGGGAAAGAGGGCCAAGAATAAAGGATCAAGGGTCAAGTGTGAGGAATCAAGGGTTGGGGATGAGGGATCAAAGGCCAAGTGTGAGGGATCAAGGGTTGTGGATGAAGGTTCAAAGGCCAAGTTTGAGGGATCCAGGGTTGTGGATGAAGGTTCAAAGGCCAAGTGTGAGGGTTGTGGATGAGGGTTCAAGGGCCAAGTGTAAGGGATCAAGGGTTGGGGATGAGATATCAAATGTAAGTGTGAGGGATCAAGGGTCGAAATGAGGGATCGAAGGTCACGTGAGGGATCAAGGGTCAGGAAGAACTATAGGGCAGAGGCCAGGAACCTGGGCTCCGGGATGGGAGACAATGCTTGGCTTCGGGTTGGTTACCGAGCGCACCGTTACCGTCTCAGACCTGGTGGCTTTCCTCTGGAGAGCGACTGGGACTGGCTCCTCCATGGTCTGGAGCACTCTCACAGTGGGAACTCCAGGTCATCAACCGAAACCCGAGAACCAAAGGGGAGGCAACCGTCCAAAGCCAGGGGCTCCCCCGCGGAGGTGGGCTGGGTTTGCGGGGGGAGGGTGGGGTGAGCTCACTGATCTGGACCGATGGGACGGGAGGCTGGCACTGACCGTGGAGAAGAACATGGTGAAGATGTAGACGGATGCCTCCAGCAGGTACTTGCTGCGAATGGCGATCGCGACCGGCGGCACAAACATCAGGTTGCTGAGGCACAGGAGCAGGGTAGAGAGCAGCTGGAAGCTGTAGGAGTAGGCCTCCATGTTGTCAGTGCAACCCCACCCATTCCAGCCTACAACAGAAGGAAGCTGTCAGCAGTGTGGCACAGGAGGCAGCCGTTCGGCCCATCAAGCCTGTGCCAGCTCTCTAACAAGTCCCATCCCCCACCTGCACTTTCCCCACAGCCCTGCTAAACTTTCCTCTATCCTGTTATCTTTATCCCGTCCCTGCGTGGAGGTATTCTCCTTCCCCCCCCAACCCCCCCCTGTTCCTTCCTCCCTGGACCATCCCAGCAGTGGAAGGGGTTTCCCCTCGTCCACCCAAACCCGATGGGAAATTCCCTTGAGTTTTGCCTCAATCCCCTCAGCTCTCGGGAGAAGAGCCCCCACCCATCGCTGGAACAGTCCGGCAAACCCGGAGGGGTGACTGGGCAGGGACCTGACAGCCTGGCTGGGTTTCTCTCTCCACGGAGGCTGACTAATGGGCTGAACCTTTCTGGCATCATCCCCGAGCCCTGTGCCATTGCTCTTCTCCGTGAACCCCCTCTGGCCCCTCTCCAGCCCCTGTACACCTTTCAGTGGTGCCGGGACCAGAGTCACTGGGCTGGGCCAGTCTGTCTAACCCCTGGCTACACTGCCCGGCTTAGTGCCCAGTGAGGTCCTGGCCAGGCTGACCTATGACCCCGGCCATATCATGACCCCGGTTACACTGTGACCTCGGCTGAAATGTGACCCTGGCCACATCGTGACCCCCGGTTACACTGTGACCCCAGCCACTCTGTGACCGTGGTTGACCCGTGACCCCAGAGCCACATTGTGACCCAGCTACTCTATGAGCCTGGCTGACCTGTGACCCTGGCTACGTTGTGACCCCCGTTGCCCTGCGACCTGAGTGCACTGTGAGCCCCAGCTGACCTGTGACCCAGCTGCATGGTGACCCCAGATACCCTGTGACCCCAGATGCCCTGTGAACTGCCTGCACTGTGACCCCGGGTGACCTGTGACCTACCTGCTTTACACTCACAGGCAGCGTACAGGTAGTTGTTGGTGCGCAGGAGCTTGCACTGCCCATAGGTGCCGCACTCGTTGATGCACGGCGTCAGGAACATCCTCAGGTAAACCTCGGCCGTCACGTTGCCGCACACTTCGTACCTGCTGGGCCCAGAAATGGTCAATGGCCTTCTGTAGCCCATCACATGACCAACAGCCAATCACATGCCCATCGCCCCATCACATGACCACTACCCCATCACATGACCATCGCCCCATCACGTGACTGCTGTCCTATCACGTGACCATCAGGTGATCACATCCCGCCACATGAGCGCGGTCCACAAAGTGACTGAACCACTTGTGTCTGAAAAGCAAAGCCCTGCAGATGCTGGAAATCTGAAATAAAGACAGGAAATGCTGGAAACACTCAGCAGGTCAGGCAGCGACTGCGGAGACGGAAACGGAGCGAACGACCTTTCAGCAGAGCCGTTTGCACGAGTTGGAACCACTGACTGAAGTACAGAAGCTTACCCACGGCCAGCTGCACAGAGGGAGCGAAGGGTGATGTACCAGTTACCCGTCTGAGGGTAGGGCACGCGCAGTCTGGTTACATTTGAGGTAGAGTTGACCAACAGGGCAAACCCTGCAGATGTTTCTGGAAGAGAAGGTAACAAGGTAAGAATTACCAGCAGGCGTGGGACATCTGACCCTTCGAGGCTGCTCCACCAGCATCAAGATTTTGGCTGAACAGAAGGCACCGGGACTACTGGGGGTGGTTAAAGCTTGCTCCATCTTATGGAGGGATGAGGCACACTGTCCATCCCCTGCAACGGTCCACGAGAGGGGCACCTTCTCACCATCAGTCACAGCAAAGCCAACCCCTTCCCTCCAGACCCCTGCAGGTGGGCAGACAGCTGAGGTTGCCAAGGGCGACTTACTCAGAATCCCTTTGTGGTTCCACCTGAGAATATCCGTAGCTGCTTTAGTGTACATGTTCAGGGGTTCAAGGGGTGTCTTCAAAATAGAGGGAGGGAGGGTGAGGGAGAGAGAGAAAGAGAGAAAGAGAGAGAGAGAGAGGGAGGAGGGGGAGAGAGAGAGGAGGAGGGTGGGTGAGGGAGAGATAGAGCTAGGGAGAGAGAGACTGGGGAGGGAGAGAGACAGAGGACAGAGTGAGGGAATATCAGAGAGGGCTGGATGGAGAAAAGAGAGGGAGAGGGGAGAAAGATTGAGGCTGGGAGCGAAAGTGAGGGAGAGAATGTATGGTAGAAAGAATGGAGAGAGAGAGAATGAGGGAATATGTGAGAGAGAGAGAGACAGAAGGAAAGAGAGAGATTGAGGGAGCATGTGTGTGTGAAAAAGAGAGAGAGGGAGTGGAGAGAGAGAGGGAGAGGCAGAGGGAGGGTGTAGACTTCAGGAAGGGGATTCTGAGCACCGTAAGTCTGATGGTGCAAAGTACAGGAGTCAGTCAGCATTTGTCGTGTTACGTTACTGCTGAAATTCACCAAGGGAGGCTGCACATCTCCTACCAGGGAAAAGAAACACCAAAGGGAGCTTCGATAGGCTGTTTGTTTGGGAATTGGAACCAAAATTGGGAAAAGCTACAGATGCTGGAAAACTGAAACAAAAACAGCAAGTGCTGGGAACACTCAGCAGGTCAGGCAGCAGCTCTGGAGAGGGAAACACAGTTAATGTTTCAGGTCGAGAATCTGCGGTCAGAATTGGGAAAGTTCACAATACAAAGAACACAGTTAATAGCAGGACACTTAACAGCGTTGATGTACAGAGGGACCTTGAGGTCCAAGTCCATAGCTCCCTGAAAGTGGCTGCATAGGTTGATAGGGTGGAAGAGAAGGCATATAGTCGAGACACTGAGTTCAAGAGTCGGGAAGTTATGTTGCAACTTTATAGAACTCTGGTTAGGCTGCATCTGGAGAATGCAGTCAATTCTGGTCGCCCCATTACAAGAAAGATGTGGAGGATTTGGAAAGGGTGCAGAAGAGGCTCACCAGGATGCTGCCTGGATTAGAGGGCATGTGCTATAAGGAGAGATTGGACAAATGGGTTGTTTTCTCTGAAGTGGCGGAGGCTGAGGAAAGACCTGATAGAAGTTTATAAAGTTATGAGAGGCATTGATACAGCCGGTATCTTTTTCCCAAGTTCGAAATGTCCAATACAAGAGGGCATGCATTCAAGGTGAGAGGGGTAAGTTCAAAGGAGATGTGTGGGACAGGTTCTTTTACACAGAGAGTGGTGGGTGCCTGGAATGCGCTGCCAGGGGTGGTGGTGGAGGCAGATACGATGGAGATGTTTAAAAGGCTGTTAGATAGGAACATGAATGTACAGAGAATGGAGGGATGTGGACCACGTGCAGGCAGAAGGGATTAGGTGTCATTAGCTTAATTAGTTCGGCACAACATTGTGGGCCAAAGGGTCTTTTCTTGTGCTGTACTGTGCTATGTCTATGTTCTATGAATGTTAACTCTGTTTTTCTCTCTCCACAGATGCGGCCCGACCTGCTGAGCAATTCCAGCATTTTCTGTTGTTATCCTTGGGACTGGGAATGCTGTAGCTGTGCTCTGTAGTCGTAGGGCAAATCCTGAGTGTGTGAACCCAGGGCAACATGACCCTGCCACACTTTACCTGATTCACAGCTGGTAGAGGTGTTGTCCGATGATGTCAGAGGCATCCCGTGATTCAAGCAACCAATCACAGTCACGTTCTCCCCTTTCACTGAGGACTGTGGCAAAAGGCAAAGACAAAATGTCCGATTAATCGCTGAGGAGAGAAGTTTTCTGTTCCAGTTCCTGTTCCAATGCCATCTGATCTTCCCACGCAGTCACAGGGAGAACGTGCAAACTCCACATGGACAGCGTCGGAGGTCAGGAATGAACCTGGGTCACTGGAGGTGTGAGGCAGCAGCTTAGTGAGTGAGTGACTGGTGTAGAAATCTGAGGATATTGACAACACCCCGGCAGATCACAGTAAAAAGACCGAGAGGGCCCAAGTGGATCGAGGAATCAGAGAGAAGTTCTGATGAAGGGACATCTGGAGTATTGCATTCAATTCTGGTCGCCCCATTACAGGAAGGATGTGGAGGCTTTGGAGAGGGTGCAGAAGAGGTTCACCAGGATGCTGCCTGGATTAGAGGGCATGTGCTATAAGGAGAGGTTGGAGTTATTTTCTCTGGAGCGGTGGAGGCTGAGGGGAGACCTGATAGAAGTTTATAAAGTTATGAGAGGCATCGATAGAGTAGACAGCCGGTATCTTTCTCCCAGGGTCAAAATGTCTAATACCAGGGGACATGCATTTAAGCTGAGAGGGGGTAAGTTCAAAGGAAATGTGTGGGGTAGGTTTTTTTACACAGAGAGTGGTGGGTGCCTGGAATGTGCTGCCAGGGCTGGTGGTGGAGGCAGATACAATAAAAGTGTTTATGAGGCTCTTAGATCGGCACATGAATGTGCAGAGAATGGAGGGATGTGGACATTGTGTAGGCAGAAGGGATTAGTTTAGTAAGGCATTTAATTACTAATTAATTAATTTGGCACAACATCATGGGCCACAGGGCCTGTTCCTGTGCTGTACTGTTCTATGTTCTATCTAATTCATTAATTCTGTTTCTCTCTCCATAGATGCTGTCTGACCTGTTGAGTGTTTCTCGTGTTATCTCTGTGCATTCCAGGTTGGAATCTGTCACAGCTGATTGGAAGTCGTTTGGGCGAAGGTTCATTTCTAACATTCTCAGCTTCGAATCTTTCCACTTCCCACTGCCTCGAGAAAGCAGCCAGCATAATCAAAGTCCCCACCCATCCCAGACATGCTCTCTTCTCCCCCCTCCTGTCAGGCAGAAGATACAAAAGCTTGAGAGCACATACCACCAGGCTCAAGGACAGCTTCTATCCCACTGTTATCAGACTCTTAAACAGACCTCTCACACGCTGAAAGATCTTGAACTCTTGATCTCCCAATTTACCTCATTGTGGCCCTTACACTTTATTTGTCCAGCTAGACTGCACTTTCTTTGTAGCTGTAACACTATATTCTGCATTCTGTCTTCTTTTTACGGCCTTGATGTACTTATGTGTGGAATGTTCTGTCCGGATGGCACACAAACAAAAGCTTTTCAATGTGTCTCGATACATGTGACAATAACTTAAGATATATTTATTAGTCACACGTACATCAAAACACATAGTGAAATGCTTCTTTTGCGTAGAGTGTTCCGGGGGGCAGCCCGCAAGTGTCGCCACGCTTCTGGCGCCAACATAGCATGCCCACAACTTCCTAACCCGTACGTCTTTGGAATGTGGGAGGAAACCGGAGCACCCGGAGGAAACCCACGCAGTCACAGGTAGAACATCCTTACAGACAGTGGCCAGAATTGAACACGGGTCTCTGGCGCTGTAATAGCGTTGCGCTAACTGCTACATTACAGTGCATAAACCAATACCAATACCAATATCCCCATAAACTCTCCCACATCCACAGCCCGCGTTCTCTCTACCTCTCCAATCCTGAGGTATGGGTTCAGCCACTCTGGTGGCAGATGTGACATGGTGTCAAGTCCCCCAGGCTCTGAACATCCCTTCCTAAAATGTTTGTGTTCCTTCAAGATCGCTGGATCGAAGGACAAGGGTGGCTGGTCACCCTCCAAGCTTCACCTGGGAAACATATTGGCATTTGTCTCTGGATCTAGGTCCTGGAACTCCCTGCTCAACAGCACTGTGGGAGCACTTTCACCAGAAAGACTGCAACACTTCAAGGTGACCCACCACTATCTTCCCAAGGGGCTTCCAGGCATGGGGAATAAGAAGCTGGGAAAATGTGAACTGGGTGCAACATCAATGCAATGACTTTTGCAGTTGGTGTGATTTCATTTCTTTTGGCATAGAAAGAGGCCATTCAGCCCACTGAGTGAATGCTGGCTCTCAGAGCAATCCCATCAGTTCCATTCCTCTGCTTACTTCTTGGTAATCTAGCCTCCCTCACAATCCCATCAACTCCCCCGAATACTCCTGCCACTCACCTATTTGCAGCAGCCAATTAACCTACTATTCCACAGATTGGAATTGGATTATTATTCTCACACCTAGCAATAAACAGTGAAAAGCTGTTGTTTGCATGCCGTGCAGACAGATCATTCCATTTATAATTACAACGAGATAGTAAAATGTATAACAGAATGCAGAAAAAAGTGTTACAGTTACAGAGAGAGAGCAGGGCAGGCAGACAATAACATACAAGGCCATAATGAGGTAGATTGTGAGATCATGCGTTCTTCCTTTAGTGTATGAGAGGTCCGTTCAAGAGTCTGATAACAGCAGGATAGAAGCAGCCTTGAGCCTGGTGGTACATGCTCTCAAGCTTTTGTATCTTCTGCCTGATGGGGGGGGGGGGGGAAGAGAGAAGAGAGAATATCTGGGAGGGGAGGGGTCATTGTTCATGTTAGCTGCTTTACCGAGGCAGCGGGAAGCGTAGACAGAGTCCATGGAGGGGAGGCTGGTTTGTGTGACGGACTGGGTTGTGTCCACAACTCTCTGCAATTTCTTGCATTCTCAGGCAGAGCAGTTGCCGTACCGAGCCACGATGCATCCGGATAGGATGCTTTCTGTGGTGCGTCTATATGGTGTATGGTGCATCTCTGGAATGTGGGAGGAAACTGGAGCACCCGAGGGAAACCCACGTGGTCGCAGGGAGAATGGGCAAACTCCACACAGACAGTGCCTGAAGTCAGTTCTCGTTCCCTGCAACGTTTGACTGAGGGGACCAGTTCCCATTGGACACTGCTGTCATTTTTTATTAACCGCGCTCTACTCACGCAGCGCGGAGCTTGCAGAGCGAAGCGATGTCTGGTACCAGTCCTCTTACTTGAATAGGCAGAGCTCTCCCTGGGGCTCGTGCTGTGCAGCACTAATGCACACAGCATATTACCAGAAAACTACACATGCACTTCGAGCTAAACTTATCACAGCAGGCCTAGGGTTATAAATTAATTAGACGCACAATAAGGCAAGCTGCAGGGCTCTGCGCTCTGGTTACTTCACAGATTGGAGTGGAGATATAGAACAGACTGGTGTACTCCCACAACTTCCTCTGTGGTCTTCTGATCATCATTGTAAACAAACAGGGGAAGGCCCTTCACCCCTCAAATCTGCCCAGACATCTGACTGAACCATGGCTAATCATATTTCAACACCTACTTGCCAATGCTCCCTTTAATCCCCAATAAAATCTATCAACCTTCATGTGTACAGCTGTACAGGATGTTGGACTCAGCCCAGTACATCAGGGGCACATCCCTCCCCACCATCAGTAGTATCAACAGGAGGCGCTGCCTCAAGAAGGCAACATCCGTCATCAGAGATTCCCCACGATCTGGGCCTGAAGTTCCACACCACCAGGTTCAGGAACAGGAACTTCCCTTCAACCATATGGTTCTTGAACCAACTGGCAAAACCTCCTAAATCACTACAGTTTAGCAACACTATGGCCATTTTGATCACTTTGCACTAAAATAGACTTTTTTCGTTCTAATTGTGTTCTTTCTTGTAAAAATTGTGTATAATTTATGTTTTTCTTGTGAATGCTGCTTATCTGAAGCTCTGTGCCTGTGATGCTGCTGCAGTAAGTTTTTCATTGCACCTGTGCACACATGGACTTGTGCATCTGACAATAAACTTGACTTTGACTTTGGGAAGACCACATTTGGAGCACGGCATACAGTTCTGGTCACCCTGCTATAAGAAGGATGTCATTGAACATACAAGGAGGTTACTGGAACTGGGGGGCTTGAATAATGAGGAGAGGCTGGACAGGCTGGGACTGTTTTCCCTGGAGCGTAGGAGGCTGAGGGGTGACCTTATAGCTTATAAAATCATGATGGGCATAGATAAGTTGAAAAGCCACAGTCTTTTCCTCAGGATAGGGGAGTCCCCTTTGGCTCTCACCAACTTTTATCGATGCACCGTAGAAAGCATCCTATCTGGATATATCATGGCTTGGTACGGTAACTGCTCTGCCCGGGACCGCAAGAAGCTGCAGAGATTTGTGGACACAGCCCAGCGCATCACAGACACCAGCCTCCCCTCCTTGGACTCTGTCTTTACCTCTCGCTGTCTTGGTGAAGCAACCAGCATAATCAAAGACCCCACTCACCCGGGACATTCTCTCTTCTCTCCTCTTCCATCGGGTAGAAGATACAGGAGCCTGAGGGCACGTACCACCAGGCTCAGGGACAGCTTCTACCCCACTGTGATAAGACTATTGAACGGTTCTCTTCTACAATGAGATGGACTATGACCTCACGATCTACCTTGTTGTGACCTTGCACCTTATTGCACTGCACTTTCTCTGTAGCTGTGACGCTTTGTACTGTTAGTGTTTTTACCTGTACTACATCAATGTACTCTGTACTAACTCAATGTAACTGCACTGTGTAATGAATTGACCTGTACAATCGGTTTATAAGACAAGCTTTTCACTGTACCTCGATACAACTGACAATAATAAACCAATACCAATACCAATACCAAAACTAGAGGGCATAGGTTTAAAATGAGAGGGGAAAGATTTAAAAGGGACCTGAGGGGCAACTTTTTCATGCAGAGGATGGTGAGTATATGGAAGGAGCTGCCAGAGGAGGTGGGTGAGGCAGGTACATTAACAACATCTCAAGGGTACTCGGACAGGTACATGGATAGGAAAGGTTTAGAGGGATATGGGCCAAACGCGGGCAAATGGGACTGGCTCAGGAAGACATCTTGGTCAGCATGGACCAGTTGGGCCGAAGGGCCTGTTTCCATGTGTATAAATCTAAGGCTCAGTGACTGTCTTAAGATTTCCAATTGAGCCCAACACCTGTTGTCTTTTGGGGGAGAAAGTCAAATGTTTCCCCCACCCTCTGTGTGAGGAAGAGTTTCCTGAAATCTCCCCTTCTAATTTTACAGTGAGCTTGCTTGTTTGTGGCTCACTCAGTGGAGGCAATGGATTCATCCTCCATCCCATCCAATCTGCTAAATCAAAAACATCAAAACAAGTGGGTTGCTACATTCAAGCTAAGGTGCTGGGGAACGGTAGTGTAGTGGTTAAGTTACTGGAGCAGCAGCCAGTGAAACGAGGCTATTGATCCTGAGGCTTGAGCTCAATTCCCACCACGGCTGCTGAGGAAATTGAAGGAAAATCTGCTCTCAGGAAGGCCCAGAGAAAGCAGTGGATTGTTGTCAAACCCAGCTGGCTCATCAACAACCTTCAGGTGGGGAAATCTGCCGGGTTTACCCAAAGTCGTCGGGGAGGAGGTACAGGAGCCTGAAGACCCACACTCAATGATTCAAGAACAGCTTCTTCCCCTCCGCCATCAGATTCCTGAACAGTCCATGAACCCATGAACACTACCTTGTTATTCCTTTTTTTTTTGCACTATTTATTTATTTTTGTAATTTATGGTACTTTTATGTCCTTGCACTGTACTACTGCTGCAAAAACAACAAATTCCATGTCATTTAAGTCAGTGATAATAAACCTGATTCTGAATCTCTGTACTTGACCCCTAATGGCCTTCACAGGCAAGGGGGAACTAGGGAAGGACATCCAATGAGTGAATAAAAAGTACTGTTAAATTAATCTTATTTTCTTCCCTTTCCATAAGAAGGTTCTCTGGATTCAGTGAGGTGGATTGGTTAAGTTACAAGGCTGGGAAATGGACATATAAGGGTGCGGAATGGAGGGCTGGGAGTCCAACAAGGCAGCCCAGCTTTACAGAGCTCCTGCATTGCTAAAATCTGGAGCCAGGTGGCTGATTCAAATGCAAACATGCCGCATGAATTGCAAACACACAACCCCTTGGACGATCTGCATGATCCCTGCCTCCAGCAATTGTATAATGACAAGGAAACCTGGCACGGAATTATTATGTTAAACTAACACATGACTTGTGAGTGAAATGTTTAGTTTTAACCTATTGTTCACCATGACACTGTTAACAGAAATGATACCACAGAAGTCACAGTCCAACGGAAGGGATATTCCTCAACGAGGAATCCACAACTGTAATTCAGTACTATAACACTGAGGGAGCCCTGCATCGTGGGAGGGGCAGTACTGTCACACTGTGGAAGGGGCAGTACTGAGGGAGCCCCAAACTGTGGGAGAGGCAGTAATGAGGGAACGTCACACTGTGGGAGGGGCGGTACTGAAGGAGTGTACCTCTGTCACAGGATAATACTGACAGAGAGTTGCACTGTCAAGGCGAGCAATGAGAGAGAAGGGACTAACTGAGGGAATTGCCACAGGGTCAGGGGGCAGTTGTGAGGGAGCCTGACACTGGGACAGTCTGAGGGAAAACTGAACTAGTGGAAGGATGATACTGACAGAGTGTTGTCATGTTGAAGGGGCACTTCACACACACACGCACACACACACACACACATGCACACACACACACACGCACACACACACACACACACACACAGAGGGGTGTATAATCACAAACACACACACACACAGGGGTGTATAATCTCACACACACACACGCACACACACAGAGGGGTGTATAATCTCACACACACACACACACACACACACACACACACAGGTGTATAATCTCACACACACACACACACACACAGAGGGGTGTATAATCACAAACACACACACGTGCACACACACACACACAGGTGTATAATCTCACACACACACACACACAGAGGGGTGTATAATCACAAACACACACATGCACACACACACACAGGGGTGTATAATCTCACACACACACACACGCACGCACACACACACACACAAGTGTATAATCTCACACACACACACACAAACACACACACACACACAGAGGGGTGTATAATCACAAACACACACACATGCACACACACACACACAGAGGGGTGTATAATCTCACACACGCACGCACGCACGCACACACACACGCACACACACACACACGCACGCACACACACACGCACGCACGCACACACACAGAGGGGTGTATAATCTCACACACACACACGCACACACGCACACACACACACGCACGCACACACGCACGCACGCACACACACAAGCAAAAGGACAGGAAAAAACATGGAGAGGTTGAGAGTGACAGACAGAGAAGGAGAGGGGTAGAGGAGAAAGGAAAGGTACAAAGCGAGAGATAGAGACAAAAGAAAAGGGAAAAACAGAGAAAGAGAGAGGGAGAATGGGGGTGAGACAGAGAGAGGCAGAGACAGTGAAAGGTTGACCCAGGCATGAAGCAGAATGAGAGAGAGAAAGTCAGAGAGAGAGAAAGGAGTGGGGAGAGAGAGGCAATGAGATATAGCGAGAGATAGAGAGAGAGCAAGAGAGAAAGAGAGAGGGGGAGACAAACGAGAGAGAGTCAGGGAGAGGGAGAGGGAGAAGGGAGAAGAGAGGAGAGAGAGACGGCGATAGAGAAAGAATGTGAGATGTCCACTGAAAGGAGGAAGCAGGGTGACAGTAGAGAGAGTAAGAGAGAGGTAGAGAGGCTTTCATTGTGACCAATGAATTGAGCCTCATCAGAACCTGGGAGTGATTGGCTCATTGATGGACCATCGGCAGCCAATGGGTGAACGGTATGATCCCCGAAAGTTTGGGAGCACCCCTTTTTTTTACTATTATATAATTTCTTTTATTACAAAATACAATCTACAATACTACAAAACTATAGCAAACACAGAGACAATAACAGTGACTAACACAGTCACTAACACAAACTAAATTAAATTAAAATATCCCCATCCCTAGCAAGGATGGCACTTATCCCCTCCGGTGTCTAACGGTCCCGGGACGCCTCCATGGTACCCGTGGACACTGCATATTCGCTCTCCACGGTTACCCGAGAACGGACATAACCCCGGAACATTTTGGTGACAGTGATCATAATTCTATCTCTTTTACATTAGCACTGGAGAGAGATAGGAACAGACTAGAAAGGCATTTACTTGGAGTAAAGGGAATTATGAGGCTCTCAGGCAGGAAACTGGAAGATTAAATTGGGAACAGATGTTCTCAGGGAAAAGTACGGAAGAAATATGGCAAATATTCAGGGGATATTCGTGTGGAGTTCTGCATAGGCATGTTCCAATGAGACAGGGGAGTCACAAGAGGATACAGGAACCGTGGTGTACAAAGGCTATAATAAATCTAGTCAAAAGGAAAAGAAAAGCTTACAAAAGGTATAGAGAGCTAGGTAATGTTAGAGATCTGGAGGAGTATAAGGCTGATAGGAAGGAGCTTAGGAGAGCCAGAAGGGGGCATGAGAAGGCCTTGGCGGGCAGGATTAAGGAAAACCCCAAGGTGTTCTACAAGTATGTGAAGAGCAAGAGGATAAGATGCAAAAGAATAGGGCCTATCACGTGCAGCGGTGGGAAAGTGTGTATGGATCCAGAAGAAATGGCAGAGGTACTTAATGAAAACTTTACGTCAGTATTCACTACGGAAAAAGATCTGGGGGATTGTAGTGGGGACTTGCAGCGGGCTGAAAAGCTTGAGCATGTAGATATTAGGAAAGAGGAGGTGCTGAAACTTTTGGAAAGCATCAAGTTGGATAAGTCACTGGGACCAGATGAGATGTACCCCAGGCTGCTGTGGGAGGCAAGGGAAGTGATTGCGGAGCCCCTGACAATGATCTTTGCATCGTCGATGGAGACGGGAGAGGTTCCGGAAGATTGGAGGGTTGTGGGTGTTGTTCCCTTATTCAAAAAGGGGAGTAGGGATAGCCCAGGAAATTATAGACCGGAGAGTCTCACCTCAATGGTTGGTAAGCTGATGGAGAAGATCCTGAGAGACAGGATTTATGAACATTTGGAGAGGTATAATATGATTAGGAATAGTCAGCATGGCTTTGTCAAGGGCAAGTCCTGCCTTACGAGCCTGATTGAATTTTTTGAGGATGGGACTAAACACATCGATGAAGGGAGAGCAGTAGATGTAGTGTATATGGATTTCAGCAAGGCGTTTGATAAGGTACCCCATACAAGGCTTATTGAGAAAGTAAGGAGGCATGGGATTCAAGGGGGCATTGCAGTGTGGATCCAGAACTGGCTGGCCCACAGAAGGCAAAGAGTAGTTGTTGAAGGGTCGTATTCTGAGTGGAGGTCAGTGACCAGTGGTGTACCTCAGGGATCTGTACTGGGACCCTTGTTCTTTGTGATTTTTATTAATGACCTGGATGAGGAAGTGGAGGGGTGGGTTAGTAAGATTGCAGATGACATGAAGGTTGGGGGTGTTGTGGATAGTTTGGAGGGCTGTCAGAGGTTACAGAGGGATATAGATAGGATGCAAAGTTGGGCTGAGAAGTGGCAGATGCAGTTCGACCCAGATAAGTGTGAAGTGGTTCATTTTGGTAGGTCAAATATGTTGGCGGAATATAGTATTAATGGTAGGACTCTTGGCAGTGTGGAGGATCAGAGGGATCTTGGGGTCCGAGTCCATAGGATACTCAAAGCAGCTGCACAGGTTGACTCTGTGGTTAAGAAGGTACATGGTATATTATCCTTCATCAATTGGGGAATTGAATTTAGGAGCCGTGAGGAATTGTTGCAGCTATATAGGACCCTGGTCAGACCCCACTTGGAGTACTGTGTTCAGTTCTGGTCGCCTCACTACAGGAAGGATGTGGAAGCCATAGAAAGGGTGCAGAGGAGATTTACAAGGATGCTGCCTGGAATGTGGAGCATGCCTTATGAAAGCAGGTGGAGGGAACTCGGCCTTTTCTCCTTGGAGAGACGGAGGATGAGGGGGGACCTGATAGAGGTGTATAAGATGATGAGAGGTATTGATCGGGTAGATAGTCAGAGGCTTTTCCCCAGGGCTGAAATGGTGGCCACAAGAGGACATAGGTTTAAGGTGCTGGGGAGTAGGTACAGAGGAGATGTCAGAGGTAAGTTTTTTACTCAGAGAGTGGTGAGTGTGTGGAATGGGCTGCCGGCAACGGCGGTGGAGGCAGATACGATAGGGTCTTTTAAGAGACTGTTAGATAGGTACATGGAGCTGAGTAAAAAAGGGCTATGGGTAAGCCTAGTAATTTCTAAGGTAGGGACATGTTCGGCACAGCTTTGTGGACCGAAGGGCCTGAATTGCGCTGTAGGTTTTCTATGTTTCTATGTTTCTATCTCGAGGCAGTCTGCCTGGGCACACCTTCCGCTAGCTGCTTCCAGGACCGACGGATGGCCACCTTAGCTAGCTCCCAGGAGCAAGTTCACCAGGATATCCTCAGCCCTCCTTGCCCCCCTCCTCTGGGACCAGCTCTGCCACCCCCACCTGTTGAACAAGCACCAACCACCCCCACACCCCGTCCCGTCTCACCGTGTTGAACTTCAGCTCCATGTTGAGGACCCCTCCACTGTCCAGGACGGGCATCAGACTGATGACGAACACGGCTGGCTTGTCAGGCGGGACGGAAATGTTGGGCCCAAAGAATATGTAGAAGTGGACGGAGAAAGTGTCCAGCTCATTCCGGAGGGTGGGCCGCACGGGCCAGCACCGGTCTCCCGCGGCAACGCCAGCCCGCTGACCCTCGCCCTCCGAGGAGCCCGTCCCCGACTCGTTCAGCTGTGGGGGCGCGAACCCAACGATGGGGAGGCTGTCGAGGATGGAGGGGTTCCCCGGGGAGCCGAACGACTGCGGCATGTTCAGCGTCGGGGTGATCGCCGCGGAGATGCTCTTGGAAGCAGCGGGCTTGGAACATTCTGGAAGGGAAAGGAACATGTCTCGTTATCGCGGGAGCGGGGGCTGGAGCTGGGGGTCATAATTCATCAGCCGCAGGTTACAGGGGTGAGTTAGTGGGGTGAAGCTCTGCTCCCATGGTGCGATGCTCCCTCGGTACTTCCCCTCCCACGGTGCGGGGCTCCCTCAGGGACTCCCCTCACAGTGTGACCCACCCTCAGTACTACCCCTCCCACAGTGTGACTTTCCCTCGGTATGGACCCTCCCACAGTGTGACTCTCCCTCAGTACTGCCCCTTTTTTTTACAAAACGTTTATTCACTTAAAGCACTACAAAAAACAACCAATATCAATTACATTACCTCTAATACAGAAAGAAACAGCTAAGCAAAACTAATACCCGCAAAACACACACGCAACACTACACCCCCTACCGCAACACACAACACCTCAGATCAGAATCGCATTGAAACCGTCCACGACACACGCAATCCTGAGGGGCCCACCGAGTGCGGAACTTGGTCAGTACTGCCCCTTTTTTTAAGATATAAACATTTATTCACTAAAAGCACTACAAAAAGACAACCAGCGTCAATACACGACATCTAATACGGAAAAGAAGAAACTAAGCAACGACGTACTACAGTAGAGAATGCAAACTAATACTAACGAAACACACACGCAACGCTACACCCGTTAAACGCAACACGCAACACTTCAAATGATAATCACGTTTGTACCGTCCACGACACACGCGATCCCCTGAGGAACCCACCGAGCGCGGAACTCAGCTAGGGTGCCCGCGGAAACCGCGTGCTCCCTCTCTAAGCACACCCGCGCACGCACGTAAGCGCGGAAGACGGGCAGGCAGGCAGACCTGCCGGTACCCACAGTACTGTCCCTCCCACAGTGTGACACTCCCTCAGTACTACCCCTCCCACTGTGTGACCCTCCCTCAGTATGGACCATCCTTCAGTACTGATGCTCCCTCAGTACTACTCCTCCCACAGTGCGATGCTCCCTCAGTACCGCCCCCTCCCTCAGTACTGCCTTTCCCACAGTACTGCCCCTGTGATAATGTGGGGCACCCTCAGTCTGTCACCATCTTAGGTTGGGTCCTAAGAGATCTGTCCATTGCATTTGCCTGCTGAGAGCTTCCAGCATTTTCTGGCTTGACTTCAGATTTCGATCATCTGCAGTAGTTTTGATTTGAAGAGTGCAGAGAACATTTACGAGGATGTTGCCAGGACTAGACAGCCTGAGTTATAGGGAGAGGTTGGCCAGGCTGGGTCTTTATTCCTTGGAACGTAGGAGAATGAGGGGTGACCTTATGGAAGTGTTTAAAAGGTGGACGGTAACAGTCTTTTCCCCAGGGTAGGGGAGTCCAAAACTAGGGGGCATAGATTTAGGGTGAGAGGGGAAAGATTTAAAAGGGGCCTGAGGGGCAACTTTTTCACGCAAAGGGTGGTGGGTATCTGGAACGAGCTGCCAGAGGAAGTGGGTGAGGCAGGTACAACAGTATCATTTAAGAAGCACTTGGACAGGTACATGGAGGGGTGGGGCTTGGAGGGATATGGGCCGAATGCAGGAGATTGGGACTAGCTGGGTGGGCACCGTGGTGAGCATGGACTGGCTGGGCCGAAGGGCCTGTATCCGTGCTGTATTGCTCTATGATTCTATGACTCAAATCCAGGGTCCTACTTTCCTCTAGTTAAGAAATTGACAATTTTTGGGGGCGGTGGGTGGTAGGGAGTGTAACCAGAGAAGGAGGGCTAAATTATATTGATAATCCTAACTGATGTCATTTGGAACCTAACTGTTCAGTAAAGGTATCCATGGCTGTTCACCTCTCTCAGGAACAGTGTGAATGGGGGAATGGGAAGAGGGGAGAGTAACTCGGGGCAGGGGCTTCAGGGGGCTGCTGGGGTGGGGGCTGGGAAGGTGAGGTGAGTGGCAGAGACTAAGGGGGGAAGGACATTGTTTACATGACACCCCTTTATAGAAAAGTGATTGCGTTTGCAGTGATTGGCTGGTCCTTCCTGCAAAATCTCTTCGAAACACTTCAAACAAGGCCATTGTCTGGTATGACTCAGATATATAATGAGGCACTCCCGGCACAGACAAATAGGGAAAAGGATTTCTCAGAGCAGCAGAAAGAAACAAAATTATATGGTATGACTGATTCAAATTGTTATATCAAAGTGTAAAGGTAGTAGGTATAAATGCACAGTAATTGGTACAGAGTTAACAATAGATATGTTGATAGAGATATAATGAGAGAGTTAGGAAGAGAGAGATATATATATATATATAATATATATATATATATATATATATATATATATATGTGTGTGTGTGTGTGTGTGTGTGTATATATATATATATATATATATATATATACAGAGAGAGAGAGAGAGCAGAGAGACTTGTGATATAGAGAGGTGGTGTGAGGAAGCAAAAGAGAAAGAGAGAGAGAGAGAGAGAGCGCTAAAGGGAATCAAGAAGGAGTGTAAAATGATGGGCAAGAGATGGATAGAGAGCATGGTAGAGAGATAGGCAGGATGAATGAGAGAGACTGAGAGGGAGGGAGAGACAGTCAATGAGAGACAGAGAGAGAGATTGGGAGAAAGAGAGGCTGAGAATGAGAGAGAGAGAATGAGAGAGAGAGAGAGAGAGAGAGAGAGAGAGAGAGAGAGAGAGAGAGAGAGAGAGCAAGGATGTGAGAAACTGACAAAAAGAGAGTGTGTGAGCGATAGAGTCCATAGCCTGAGAGATATGTCGATGGAAGGCTATTATTGTTTGGCCGGCCCTATTAGTTTATGCTCATAAGGAGAGGTTGCCTGGGAAACCGTACCATGAGACTGGACGTCAGGTTAATTCGTAACTCAAATGACTAAATACTTGAGAGCAACAGGGCATGTAAGATGTGTAAAGTGTCCTGGACGCAGGGAGTGTGTTCATCCACTCAGGGCAGCGTCGACCAGAGAAAACGACTGATCGAGAGTGAGGGAGCCTCAGTGATGGGGAGGGGTAGCATATGGCGCCCGCCCCTCAGGGGGAATGATTAACAATAGGTATCATTTATTATAATCATCTCAAAGACTGTAGAATAAATCACGAGTGGATCTTATATTTGACTCTGACCCATCAGATGTGAGAATGGGAATCTCAGGTCAAAGCATCTCCGTCTCACCTTCAACTGAAACCCTCTTCCTTGCCTTAGCTGCCTGCAGCCTCCACTACTCCAAGGCATCCTCTGAAGACCCAGCCCGATCCGAAACTCATGTTCAGATCCCAGGATGGGCTCACCTACCCTCCCATCTCTGTAACCTCTCCGTCAGCCACACTGCTGTCTGAAGTCAGAAGCCTGCCATCAACCAGTGTGAACAAGTTGGGCCAAAGGGGCCAGTTTCCATGCGGTCTCACTCTACAACTCTGTGATTATGACGTCCTCACTGCCGTGTAGTTCATACTCCATATGTCTTCATGATGAGGAAGCCACCCAGCCTACTGAGTCAATGTCAGATCACAGAGCAGTTCCATTCCCCCAATAATTCCCCCTGTAACCTATTCTCTCCCATTCCCATCAACTCCTCCCAGATTCTACCCCTCACCCACACACCAGGGACAATTTACAGTGGCCAATTAACCCACCAACCAGCACTTCGTTGGGATGTGGGAGGAAACCGGAGAACCCGGGGGAAACCCACGCGTTCACAGGGAGAACCAGAGATCAGGATTGAATTGCCATCTCTGGGTCTGCAGGGCTGTGCTGCTGGACTGCCTGGGTGATATTAGGAAGCACTTGAAGGCAGTGTAGGTCACCAGCTCTCTGCCAAAGGCATTAGAAGGAAATATGAGATTAATAATCTTCTGTGATTTTTCTGAGAAACCGAGAGAAGTGATGAAGATAAGGTTAAGCGATGATTTAATTAGTTGCAGAACAGAAAGTGCAGGAAATACTCAGCAGGTCAGGAAGCATTGGTGGGGGGAGAAATGGAGTGAATATTTCAGGTTCAAGACCCTTTGTCAGAACTGGGAACGTGAGAAAACCTGTTGCCTGAAATAAAAATAGAAAATATAGATGCACCATAGAGAGCATCCTATCGGGATGCAACACGGCTTGGGACGGCAACTGCTCTGCCCAAGACCATAAGAAATTGCAGAGAGTTGTGAACGCAACCCAGTCCGTCACGGAATCCAGCCTCCCCTCCATGGACTCTGTCTACATTCGCTGCTGCCTCAGGAAAGCAGCCGACATAATCAAAGACCCCACCAACCCCGGACATTCTCTCTTCTCCCCCCACTCCCGTTGGGCAGAAGATACAGAAGCCTGAGAGCATGTTCCACCAGGCTCAAGGACAACTTCTATCCCACTGTTAGATTCTTGAACAGACCTCTCAAATGCTAAAGGATTAACTCTTGAATTCCTGATCTCACAATGCACCTCGTCGTGGCCTTGCACCTTATTGTCTGCCTGCACTGTACTTTCTGCATCCATATTCTGCATCCTCTTTCTAGCTACTACCGCCATATAATTATGTACGGCATGATCTGTCTGGCACGCAAACAAACTGTTTCTCTGTACACGTGACACTAATAAACCAATACTAATATCAAAATGTAGCGGTTAGTGTAATGCTTTACAGTGCCAGCAACCAGGGTTTGATTCCGGCCGCAGTCTGTAAGGAGTTTGTACGTTCTCCCCGTGTCTGCGTGGCTTTCCTCCGGGTGCTCCGGTTTCCTCCCACATTCCAAAGACGTACGGGTTAGGAAGTTGTGGGCGTGCTATGTTGGCGCCAGAAGCGTGGCGACATTTGCGGGCTGCCCCCAGAACACTCTACGCAAAAAGATGGATTTCACTGTGTGTTTTGATGTACATTTGACTAATAAAGAAATCTTATCTAAAATCCAGGAAATATGCAGCAAGGCCTTCAACATGAAATGTTTTCTCTCTCCATAGATGCTGCCTGACCTGCTGAGTATTTCATTTTATATTTCCAGCATCTGCAGTTTTTTTTGACTCTGTGGCTTAATTGAATGTTGAAGCCAGCTTCAGAGCCTGATGCCCTCCTCTGTCCCCAGCCCTCCTCTGTTCCCAGCCCTCCTCTGTCCCCAGCCCTCCTCTGTCCCCAGCCCTCCTCTGTCCCCAGCCCTCCTCTGTCCCCAGCCCTCCTCTGTTCCCAGCCCTCCTCTGTTCCCAGTAGGGGACAGGGAAAGATGTTTATCAAGTGAAGACTGTGCTACAGGTTACAAGACAGATGGATTTTGTAATGATACTGACAGATCATTACCTGTACGATTGAGCTGGATTACAAATTAGTTTTACAATGGAATTTAAGCCACACAGATCACTGAAATATAATTGTAGGTCTTATTTTAAAAACGGAGCAATCCTTATTTCTCCATGCCCCCGGGTCCAGCGAATATCTTTCCTCATTTGGTAAGCTGGATGACATTTTAATTTAGAGACGTGAAATCATGAATAAAATAATAACCTTTGAGGTGGTAGCGACCACAGAATAGTTATGGCATGCGGGGTGAGGAATTATTGCAAAAGGACACTCAAGGCTGCAGTAAGTGTTCACGGAATCTACAAGGCTGCTTGTTCTATCCAGGTCTACAAGCAGAGGTCCTCAAGAACGTCAGGGCCAGCTCTCTCTGTGGAAAATCCCCGCTGCTCTCTCTCTCTCTCTCTCGGGGGGGGTGGATGAAACACTGACATTTCTATAGCAACGTTCGGGTGCCCCAGTGCACTTCACAGCCAGTTAGAGACTCGGCAAGTGTCATCAGCACTGTTACGTAGGAAATGCACCTGTCAATTGGTGCACACTGAGATGTTTTAATTATACCGTATATCATATTTCTTTACATCAAACTTTGCCCCATCGAGCCAACTCTTGCTCAAAGGTCACTCCGTTCACCACTAACTTTCCCTGTAAACTATTCTCTCCACCTTCCCATCAACTCCCCCAGATTCTACCCCTCACCCACACACTGGGGATAATTTACACTATTGACCCACTGACCCCGCACGTCGTTGGGATGTGGGAGGAAACTGGAACACCCAGGGGAAACCCACACGGAGAATGTGCAAACTCCACCCGGACAGCTCCAGAGGTCAGCATTGAACCCAGGTCTCTGGCACTGTGAGACAGTGGCTCTGCCCACTGTGACAGAGTCCCACAAACAGCAGAGCAGTCAGCTTCAATGATATTTTAGTGCTTTTCTATCCAAGGATCTGCTATGTTTCACATGTTACCTCTCTCTCTCTCATGTTAGACATTTGAACTTTATTATAAGAGGATCTGAGGAACATAGAACATAGAACAGTACAGCACAGGAACAGGCTCGTCAGCCCACCATGTCTGTGCCCACCATGATGCCAATTAAACTAATCCCATCTGTCTGCACATGGTCTGTATCCCTCCATTCCCTGCCTGTTCACGTGTCTGTCTGAATGTCTCTTAAACATTCCCATTGTGTCTTCTTCCACCAGCTCCCCCGGCAGTGCGTTCCAGGCACCTACCACCCTCTGTGTAAAACATCTGCCACGTAAGTCACGTAAACCTGCCACGTAAGACTCCTTTAAACTTTCTGCCTCTCACCTTAAAGTTTCACTGGGACGTTGCCTGCATTAGAGGGTATGAGCTATAAGGAAAGGTTGGGTTGTTTTCTCTGGAGCGTTGGAGGCTGAGGGGAGACCTGATAGAAGTTTATAAAATTATGAGAAGAACAGATAGGGTAGACAGTCAGAGAGTAGTTGATATCTGGAACGTGCTGACAGATACAATCACTACGTCAAAGAGGCATTTAGACAGACACTTAAATAGGCAAGGCATGGATGGATATGGTCCTAATGTGGGTAAATGTGCTCTGCTTTGCCCAGGACCACAAGGAACTGCAGAGAGTTGAGGACACAGCTCAGCACATCACGCAAACCAGCCTCCCCTCCATGGACTCTGTCTGCACTTCTTGCTGCCTCGGTAAAGCAGCCAGCATAAAGACCCCATCCACCCGGACATTCTCCCCCGTCCATTGGGCAGAAGATACAAAAGGCTCAAGGACAGCTTTTTGCCGCTGTTATAAGACTTTTGAACGGTCTCCTAGTACGATAAGATGGACTCTTGACCTCACAATCTACCTCGTTATGACCTTGCACCTTATTGTCTGCCTGCACTGCACCTTCTCTGTAACTGTAACACTTTATTCTGCATTCTGTTATTGTTTTCCCTTGTAAGATAAGATATCTGTATTAGTCATATATACATCGAAACAACGACCTCAATGCACTGATGTGATGAAATGATCTGTATGAATGGCAGGCAAGACAAAGTTTTTCACTGCACGTCAGTACGTGTGACGATAATAAACCGATTTGTTTACCACTTTACCAAATGGGATGAGTGTAGATGGGCAAAAAGGTCAGCGTGGACATGATGGGCTGAAAGGCCTATTTCAGTGCTGTATAACTCTAGATTTTCCCTCAAGTGGTAGCACCAAAGCAAATTATCTGGTCATTACAGCATCGTGGGAGCTTGCTGTGCAAAAATTGGCTGCTGTGTTTCCTACAGTACAACAGTGACTCACACTTCACCATAGCTGTACTTCAGAAGTACATCACTGTTGGATAAGTGCTCTGGGACATCCCAAAGTGCATTAGGAACACAACTCTTTCTTTTTTCTGCAGTATTGGTGGAGAGATAAGCATTGCATCAGTCATCAGGGAACACTTCCTGTTCTGGCTGAGTATAGTGCTCCAGGATTCCTTACCTCCGTGCGAGAGAGCAGGAACGTCCTTGGTTTTGTCGACTCATCCGAAGGATGAAATCTCCGGCAGCGTTGTCCAACGGTCCCTCAGTACCTCCCTGGAACCTCAGCTTCTCTCTGGGCTGGGATTTGAACCCACAATCTCCTGACTCGGAGAGCTGACCTAGAACCTCAGTAGCCTCGTTGGTTGTTTGGGGTGATACAGTACTATAGCTAGTAGAGCCACTGACTCACAGCTCCAGAGACCCGGGTTCAATCCTGACCTCAGGCACTGTCCGTGTGGAGTTTGCATGTTCTCCCTGTGACCGTGTGGGTATCCCCTGGGTGCTCCGTTACTTATAGAATATAGAACTGTACAGCACAAGAACAGGCCCTTTGGCCCACCATGTTGTGCTGAACATGATGCTGAATTAAACTAACTCCCTTCTGCCTGCACATGATCCACATCCCTCCCATCCCCTGCACATCCTTGTATCTATCTAAAGGCCACTATCATATCTGCCTCCACCACCACCCCTGGCATCCTGTTCCAGGCACCCACCACTCTGTCCCATAAGCCTCCTTCCCCTTCTCACCTTAAATCCTCCATTACTTGACATTTTGACTCTGGGAAAAAGATTCTGACCGTCTACTCTATCTATGCCTCTCATAATTATATAAACTTCTATCAGGTCTCCCCTCAGCCTCCACCGCTCCAGAGAAAACAGCCCAAGTTTGTCCAACCTCTCCTCATAGTTTATACTCTCTAATCCAGGCAGCATCCTGGTGAACCTCTTCTGCACCCTCTCCAAAGCCTCCACATCCTTCCTGTAATGGGGTGACCAGGACTGCACACAATATTCCTCTCACATCCCAAAGATATGAGGGTTGGTGGTTTTATTGGTATTGGTATTGGTTTATTATTGTCACATGTACCAAGATGCAGCGAAAAACTTAGTTTTGCATGCCATCCATACAGATCATTCCAAAACACAAGTACTTTGAGGTAGTACAAGGGAAAAGCAATAACAGAATGCAGAATGAAGTGTTACAGTTACAGAGAGAGTGCAGTGCAGGCAGACAATAAGGTGCAAGGGCCACGACAAGGTAGATTGTGAGGTCAAGAGTTCATCTTTAATGTATAAGAGGTCTGTTCAATAGTCTTAAAACAGCAGGATAGAAGCTGTCCTTGAGCCTGGTGGTACGTGCTTTCAGGCTTTTGTATCTTCTGCCCGATGGGAGGGTGGAGAAGAGAGAATGTCCGGGGTGGGTGGGGTCTTTGATTATGTCGGCTGCTTTACCGAGGCAACGAGTAGACAGAGTGTGTGGCTGGTTTCCGTGACAGACTGGGTTGTGTTTGTGGCCGCTGTACATTGCACCAAGTACATAGGTGAGTCGAGGGAGTTCATGAGATTGCGGGTGAGATCACAATGGGATTAATGTAGGATTGTTGACACTCAGCAGGACTTGGTGGACTGAAGGGCCTGTTTCTCTGCTAAATCTCTCTCTGACAATCTCCCGACCTTCCACCAGTTTCCATGATTAAGCTCAGCTCCCCATGGACTAACCCTCTCTCCACACCACCAGCTGCAGGCGTTGGCACTGTCAGCTGTTGCCTACTTCCTGCTCCGACTGTGGCTACGGACTGACACAGCGGGCGAACTGCCACTCGGCTCCCTGACAATCCCCAGGGGGAGGACAGAGAGATAGGTGATAGGTGTGACAGAGCAGGGGTGTGCAAAGGAGACGGTGCTCATCACTGTTCTCTCGTGAATATGAAGCTATATAACCGGAAAACCTTCCGTTCGTGACAGATTGAGGGAAAGGACATTCAGTAATCGGCAGGGTGGAAGCGGATTTAGAGGTCCCCTTTAAATCTTTCCTCTCTCACCTTAAAGCACCGTGGTTTCAGGTGGAAAGTCAACAGTCTGAAGCATCAACTCTCCACAGAGCAGAGAACAAACTGCTGGAGGATTACACCACGTCACAACATCTGCAGTGTCTTGTGTCTCCAGCTCTCCCCTGATACTGCCTGAGTCAGTGGACATCTGCCAGGCCTGGAGAACTGTAGCAGGGAGGAGAAACTGTTTACGCACCCCCCCCCCCCCCCCCAACGATACTGCCTGACCTGCTGAGTGTTGTGGAATGAGGAATGAGTGTCAGGAACCCACTTACTGAGAGTGCAGAATATTCCTGGATTAGAGAGTATGCATTACGAGGGGAGACTAAGGGAGCTAGGGCTTTACTCTCTGGAGAGGAGGAGGATGAGAGGAGACATGATAGAGGTATACAAAATATTAAGAGGAATAGATAGAGTGGACAGCCAGCGCCTCTTTCCCAGGGCACCAATACTCAATACAAGAGGGCATGGCTTTAAAGCAATGGGTGGGAAGTTCAAGGGAGATATCAGAGGAAGGTTTTTTACCCAGAGAGTGGTTGGGGCATGGAATGTGCTGCCTGGGGTGGTGGTGGAGGCAGGTACATTGGTCGAATTCAAGAGATTGCTGGATAGGCATATGGAGGAATTTAAAATAGAGGGATATGTGGGAGGAAGGGGTTAGATAGTCTTAGCCGAGGTTTAAAGGTTGGCACAACATTGTGGGCCGAAGGGCCTGTATTGTGCTGTATTGTTCTATGAAGAAATATAAATACAGCATGGAAAAAGGCCCTTCAGCCCAATTCACCCATGCTGCCCAAGATGCCCATCCCATTTGCCCGTGATTGGCCCATATCCCTCTAAATCGACCCTATCTATGTAGCTGTCCACATTTCCTGTTCCTATCACCCCCTCTGGCAGCTCGTTCCTTACACCCACCCACCCCTTTGTGAAAAGAACTTGCCCCTCAGGTCCCCTTTAAACCTTTCCCCTTCTCACCTTAAACCGATGCCCTCTAGTTTTAGAGTCCTCTACCCCAGGGAAAAGACTGTGAGCACCTACCCTATCAATGGTTTCATAAACCTCTATAATGTCACCGCTCAGCCTCCTCCGTTCCAGGCAAAACAGTCCCAGCCTGTCCAGTCTCTCCTTGTAACTCAAGCCCTCCGGTCCTGGGAACAATCTTGTAAACCTTTTGGGCATCCTTTCCAGCTTAATCACATTGGAAACACATGGTGGAAACGCGTCCGATGCCATACTCCAGACGGGTTTTGGAGGAAGAGAAGACAGTGCATGGATGCAGGGAAAGAGCTGGAAGTGAGACCAATTGGATCGTTCTTTAAAAAAAAGCCGGCATCCTCACCACGGGCCACTGGTCTCCATAGCTACGGTAGTTTAGACAACTATGTGGACAGCGGACTCAGTGGACGGCTTTACATTGGTGGAATAGATCAGGGGCAGTACTTGGTGTTTGAACGTTGGATCACAGAGCACTTGTACCCATCAGATAGGACTCTGAAGGAAGGATTTAGTGGGGGGAGAACATATACCAAGTATCCAGAGCCCATCTAAAGTGTGCCCTCTGAAACCTAGGCTGGTAGGCACTCTCCAAGGCTCTGAGCTCAGGAATTCCCTCCCTCAACCTTGCCACCATACTCCTCCGAACCAAGCTTGTCGACCAAGCTTGGAGCTACATGCCCTGTGGCTCATGGCTTCAGAAAGCTCCAGAGAAAGACCTTGGGAAGATTCTTCAGGTTGACATGGCAGATCAACGACTGCTTTTCCTGTATTACACTGCCTTTGAGGTTTGACCATTGAGTTTGAAAGAAGGTTTGCAGACCTGGAACACTCTCTATTTTTCTCCTTCCACAGATGCTGCCTGACCTGCTGAGTTTTTCCAGTATCTTCTGATTTTGTTTCAGGTTTCCAGCAACATGATAGGGGCATTCAAGAGGCTCTTAGATAGACACATGAATGTGCAGGAAATGGAGGGAGATGGACATTGTGTAGGCAGAAGAGGTTAATTTAGTTAGGCATTTAATTACTAGTTTAATTAGTTTGGCACAACATGGTGGGCTGAAGGGCCTGTTCCTGTGCTGTACTGTTCCGTGTTCTATCTGCAGTTTTTATTTAAATTTTCATTACCAGCATCATTGTCTCAGCGGAGGGTAGATCTTATTCAGAACACTGAGGTCTCCCAACACCTTGCCTAGATATTCCTGGGGTTTGGGAGGAGCTGAGGTTTGGAGAGGGATGGCAGTGGAGAGCGGGAGCTACAAGTGGGAAAACTGTCCTCTCCCCTTGCAGTGAAATAGAGCCATGGAACAATGCAAGATCCACAAAGGTGTAATGACGGGGAGCCCGTCAGCTCTTGAACATTAGATTCAGCTACTACATAATTCATTCCCAGTGATTGCAATTTTCATAATCACATTTGCATATTCTTCACTGCAATATATTCAATTGAATGTGACCTGTGCATATTTACTCCTAAGAGGGATCATTAATTATTTAATGCTCCCGAGCATTCTGTGACAGCTCCTGAAAAACAGAACAATATATTCCTTTCTCCACCAACTCATCCCCTCCCCAAACAGCAGTGGTCCAGAATACCAGATTAGTTAAAGCAGGGAAGGGGGCCATTTAGCCCTACACACCCAGACTGGCTCCGTGCAATCCATCTCGTCCCATTCCCCCATGGCCATGCACACCCTTCCTTTCAGATATTTATCCAGCTCCCTCTTGAACCCCACAGTTGAATTTGCCTCCACCACTCCTCCACACTCTCTGTGTAAAAAGGAAAGCACATCAATGTCCTACTTCCTCAGGGGGCTAAGGAAATTCGGCAAGTCCACCATGACTCTCACCAATATTTACCGATGCACCATAGAAAGCATCCCATCCGGATGTATCACGGCTTGGTACAGCAACTGCTCTGCCCAAGACCGCAAGAAACTGCAGAGAGTTGTGAACACAGTCCAGTGCATCACACAAACCAACCTCCCCTCCCATCTACATTTCCCGCAGCCAACACATTCAAGGACCCTTCACACCCCAGACGTTCTCTCTTCTCCCCCCCCCCTCCCATCGGCCAGAAGATACAAAAGCATGAAAGCACGTACCACCAGGCTCAAGGACAGCTTCTATCCCGCTGTTATAAGACTCTTGAATGGACCTCTCATATGGTAAAAAATGAACTCTTGATCTCCTGATCTACTTCGTCATAACCCTTGCACTTTATTTGTCTACCCGCACTGCACTTTTCTCTGTAACTGTAACACTATATTCTGTATTCTGTTTTCCTTTTTTACTACCTTGATATGCTTACATATGGAATGATCTGTCCGGATGGCACGCACACAAATGCTTTTCCCTGTATCTTGGTACAATTGACAATAATAAACCAGTACCATTGCTAATATATTTTCCCCACGTCATGACTAATTTACTTGCCAGTCACTTTCATTCTATGTCCCCTGGTCCCTGACCCTTCCACTAATGATGACAGTTTCCCTCAGTCGACTTTGCTTATTCCCTTTGTTATTTTAAATCCCTGTGTCAGATCCCCTCACAACCTTCTCTGTTCCAAGGAAAACATCCCAGGTTCTCCATTCTATCCACAGAAATAAAAGTCCCTGATCCTGGAATCATTTTAGTAAACTTCTGCACCAAGGCCAAACCCTTCACATCTTCCCTAAAGTGTGGGGCACAGAGCTCCATCCGTGGCTGAACCAATGGTTTATAAAGATTCATTATGATTTCTTGTATTCTCTGCCTCTTGTTAATAGATCCCAGGATTCCAGCTCCTTTTTATAACCACTTTCTCAACCTATCCTGCAATGAATTATACCCCGAGATCTCCAGATCTCTTGTCCTTGAACCCACTTTGCAAATGTGCCTTCTAATTTGTAGTGCCTCTTCCTGTTCTTCCTATCTAACTGTGACACATTTCTCACCACTAGGTTCCATCTGCTATGTCCCTGCCCCTTCCACTGGCCTGCTGCTGTTCTTGCCCTCTATTACTGACCTTTGCTTAGTTGACGATGCCTCCAAGTTTAATGTCATCTGCAAATTTGGAAATGGTGCCCTGTACACCCGTCAGGCGTGGTATTGTAGCAGTTAGCATAACGCTATTACAGCGCCAGTGACCCAGGTTCAATTCCGGCCACTGTCTGCAAGGAGTTTGTACGTTCTTCCCGTGTCTGCGTGGGTTTCCTCCGGGTGCTCCGGTTTCCTCCCACATTCCAAAGACATACGGGTTAGGAAGTTGTGGGCATACTATATTGGCCCCGGAAGCGTGGTGACACTTGCGGGCTTCTCCAAGAACACTCAACGCAAAAAAGATGCACGTCACTGTGTGTTTCGATGTACATGTGACTAATAACCTTATCTTATCCAAATCAAAATACATTCAACAAAGTCCCAGTACCAACCATCATGGAACTTTACTGTGCACTTCCTTGACAAGGTTCCCCATGGTAGGCTAATCCAGAAAGTCATGAGGTACGGGATCCATGGAGATTTGGCTCTGGGGATTCAGAACTGGCTTGCCCACAGAAGGCAGAGGGTGGTTGTTGTAGGAGAGTATTTGACCTGGAGGTCGGTGACTAGAAATGTTCCGCAAGGATCCGTTCTGGGACCCCTGCTCTTTGTGATTTTTATAAGTGACAAGGATGAGGATGTGGAAGGTTGTGTTGGTAAGTTTGCAGATGACACAAAGGTTAGTGGTGTAGAAGACAGTGTAGAAAGTTGTTGCAGGTTACAATGGGATATAGACAGGATGCAGAGCTGGGCGGAGAAGTGGCAGATGGAGTTTAATATGGAGAAGTGGAGAAGTGATACACTTTGTAAGAGCGAACTTGAAGGCAGAGTACATGGTTAATGGCAGGATTCTTGGCAGTGTGGACGAACAGAGAGAACTTGGGGTCCAAGTACATAGATCCCTCAAAGTTGCCACGTAAGTTGATAGGGTGGTTAAGGAGGCATATGGTGTGTTGGCCTTCATTAGCCAGGGGATTGAGTTCAAGAGTCATGAGGTAATGCTACAGCTCTATGGAACTCTGGTCAAACCACATTTGGAGTATTATGTTCAGTTCTGGTCGCCTCATTACAGGAAGGATGTGGAAGCTTTGGAGAGGGTGCAGAGGAGATTTACCAAGATGCTGCCTGGATTAGAGAACATGTCTTATGAGGAGACGTTGAACGAGTTTGGGCATTTTTCTTTGGATCAACGGAGGATGAGAGGTGACTTGATAGAGATGTATAAGATTATGCGGGGCATAGAGTGGACAGCCAGCACCTTTTCCCCAGGGTGGTAATGGCCAATATTAGAGGTCACTCATTTAAGGTGCGTGAAGGAAAGTTCAGGGGAGATGTCAGAGGTAGGTTTTTCACAGAGAGAGTGGAATGCCCTGCCGGGGTGGTGGTAGAGACCGATAGGAACATTTAAGGGACCCTTAGATAGGCACATGGATGAAAAAGAGGGTTATGGAAGGTGAAGTAGAGAGGGGGATAGATTGAATGGGGATAGGGTTTATATAGGTCAGCACAACATTGTGGGCTGAAGGGCCTGTACTATGCTGTACTGTTGTATGTTCTTACAGTCCAATAAACAACTCTTCACTCATACATTCTATTTTCTGTTACTTCCCAGCCACGGTCCCTTTAAATCCAAGGCTTGATGACAAGCCTATTACGTGGCACTTTATCAAATGCCTTTTGGGAGTCCATATACTACATTGACTACATTTCCCTCAATGTCCCTTTCTGTTTCTTCATCATAAACTTCATAGAGTAAGTAGGACACAATTTGCCATTAACAACCCAAGCTGACTTTCTCCAATCAATCCACACTCATCCATTGAACTGTTAATTTTATCTTTGATTACGGTTTCCAGAACTAACCCCCAACTAACCATCTGTAGGTTTATTCCTGAACCCTCATTTGAACAAGGATATAACCTCTGGAAACTGGAAACAATTTTCCAGTTCTCAGGCACCACCCTTGAGCCTACAGATCTTTGGAAGATAATGGCCCAGGTCTCTGCACCTTCCTGCCTCCCTTCCTTCAGTGACCTGTGATGTATCCCCTCTGGACCCAGTGATTTATCCATTTTAAGTGTGGATAGCTTTTCAAGTTTCCCTTCTTAATCAACTTTTAGCCCATTTAGAATTTCAACTACACTTTCCTTTGCTGAGACTCCAGCAGCATCCTCTTCCTTGGTCGAGACTGATGTAAAGCACTCATTAAGGACCCCAACCATGTCTTCCTCCTCCGTGAGTAGATTTCCCTTCTGGTCTCTGATCGTGCCCCTCCTCTCCTGTTCACATCTGCAGAACATTTGCTTTCAATGTTCCTTCATATTCATTCTTTCTTCAAAGTTAAAGGAGGTTTGGCTTGTCACCGAATACTCTAACAAACTTCAACAGGTGTACTGTTGAAAGTGTCTTGACAGGTTGCGTCACGGTCTGGTACGGCAATTCAAATGCGCAGGAACATAAAAAGTTGTAGAGAGTAGTGGACTCAGCCCAATACATCACGGGCACATCCCTCCCCACCATCGGGAGTATCTACAGGAGGTGCTGCCTCAAGAAGGCAACATCCATCATCAAAGGTCCCCACCATCCGGGCCATGCCATCTTCTCACAGCTCCCATCGGGCAGGAGGTACAGAAGCCTGAAGTCCCACACCACCAGGTTCGGGAACAGCTACTTCCCTTCAACCACTTGCTTCTTGAACCAACCGGCACAAACCTAATCACCGCAGTTTAGCAACACCATGACCACTTTGATCACTTTGCACTAAAATAGACTTTGTTTTTGTTCTAATTGTGTTCTTTCTTGTAAAAATTGTGTTTAATTAATATTTAATTTACATTTTTCTTGTGGATGCTGTTTATCTGATGCTCTGTGCCTGTGATGTTGCTGTAACTAAGTTTTTCATTGCACCTGTGCACACATGGACTTGAGCATCTGACAATAAACTCGACTTTGACTTTGCTTCCCTTATCTGTATTTCCATTGCCCTGATATTCGTTGTAATCAGCCTGATTCTGTCTCACGTAGCATGTGTTATATTCACTTTTTTCCTGCTAAATTTTACACTGTACTTTTGCATATTAGAGACCTCTGGCTTTAATTTCTCTCCCTTATCCCTCGCGGTTCTGGATCTGGACTACAGCTGAACCACCTCCACCATAAATTAAAGTTACACTATTGCCTGTCAAGCTTTAATTCCAATTTACCTGGGCAGATTTGTCCTCATCCCATTGAAATTGCCCCTTCTCCCATTGATTGCTGTTGTGCTGGAGTGAGGTTTATAAGCATTTCTACTGTTATTCTAAACCTTAGGATATTAAGATCGCTTTTACCTAGATGTTCCCCACTGATACTTGTTCCACAGCTCATTTCCCAGAAGTAAGTCCCTACTGGGCCAAAAACATGAAAGTTCTCCTGAACACATTCAGGATCTCCTCCCCCTCTTTGCCCCTTATGTCATCAATGTCCCAGTCCATATTTTGATGGTTGAAACCCCCACCGTCATTGCTCTGTGGGTGTTGTACATCTCTGCAGTTTCTTGCAAATTGACTTCTCATTATCCTCCTTGTTACTTAGCGGTCTGTAGAACAAACCCAGCAGTGTTATTGCTCCTCCTTCACTCTGAACAGACAGATTCCGCCCTCGATTGTTCCAGGACATCCTCCCTCTCCAGTTCTGCAATGTTTTCCTTAATCAGCAGTGTCACTTTCCCTCCCTCCTTCCCTTGAGCACCTTAGATCCAGGATTATTCAGAACCCATTCCTGTCCTATTTTAGCAAAGTCTCTAATATTGCCACAGTGTTTTCATAGAGGGAGAAAGAGGGAGAGAGAGAGAGAGAGAGAGAGTGAGAGAGGGGGGTGGAGAGAGAGAGAGAGAGAGAGAGTGGGGAGAGAGAGAGAGATAGAGAGAGAGTCACAGAGAAGTACAGCACAGGAACAGGGCCCTCGGCCCATTGAGTCCACACTGACCATCAACCAGACATTTACACTAATGTCACATTAATCCCATTTTAATCCTCCCCACATTCCCATCAAAGGAAGAGGGATATGGTCCAAATGGGACTAGATTGGATGGGCACCTTACTTGGCATGGACGGGTTCAGTCGAAGGGTCTGTTTCTGTGCCCTATTACTCTAACTCCCCCCAGATTCTACCCCCTTACCCATACCCTAGGGGCAATTTACAGCAGCCAATTAACCCACTGACCTGCACGACTTTGGGATGTGGGAGGAAACCCACATGGTTCCTGGGAGAACGAGCAAACTCCAGACAGACAGCACCGGAGGTCAGGATTGAACCCAGGTCTCAGGCACTGCGAGGCAGCAGCTCTACCTGCTGTACCACTGTGCTGCCCTATTATACTCACCAACCTTCTTGTGTTTACATACACTGTAAACACGGCGGTGTGGTGGTTAGTGTAACGCTTTACAGCGCCAGTGACCTGGGTTCAATTCCTGCCACTGTCTGTAAGGAGTTTGTACGTTCTCACCGTGTCTGCCTGGGTTTCCTCCGGGTGCTCCGGTTTCCTCCCACATTCCAAAGACGTACAGGTTAGGAAGTTGTGGGCGTGCTATATTGGCGCCGGAAGCGTGGCGACACTTGCGGGCTGCCCCCAGAACACTCTATGCAAAAGATGCATTTCACTGTGTGTTTCAATAGACATATGACTAATAAAGAAATCTTATCTTACCTTATCTTAGTCCTTTGTGTACCCTCTCTCTGAATGGTCCTGATGAAGAATGCTCTCTCTCTAGTTCAGATATATCTTACTTCTTCCAATCTGTTGTATATTTAATTCATCCTTTCTGTGCCCGATCCCGAACGCACTCCATCCATCCCCGCTAAATGAGTCTAAATCTCCCCCATTGCGTTCCCAGCTCTGCTTGGGTGAAATTGCAGAGATTTCCTCATCTAATGTAAGCACATTCATTCCACGAAAGAGTTTCACACTTAAAAGCAAAAGAGCAAACAAAATAAGGTATTTGATCAAAATGGATTTGGTAGCTGATTTGGCTGGACTTTTGTCAATATGTAAATACGCTTCAGGAGTAATTTATTGGTTGGGAGTTTCTGTGGAAGTGAGTGATGCAGAACAAGTCCAAACCTTTCTTTTATACCCATGGCAACGTTAGTACTTTCATGGCACTGTAAGACATTTGCAGCAAAGAAAGCCATTCAGACCATCAGGCTATTCTATCTCTTTTAAGAAGTTGTAGAGTCATAGATTTTCCTCCCACATTCCAAAGACATAAGGGTAGGTTAATTTAGGTTAAAAAAGTGGGTGGCGCGGACTCGTTGGGCCGGAAGGGCCTGTTACCACGCTGTAAATAAAATTTAAAAAAAAAGATCCTCCAGCCCACTATGATTATCAAGTCACAGTCATACAGTAGAGAAACAGGCCTTTCGGCCCATCTGGTCCATGCCAACCAAGGTGCCCTATCCAAACTAGTCCCTTTTGCCAGCGTTTGGCCCATAACCATAAGACATAGAAGCAGAATTCGGCCATTTGACCCATCAAGTCTGCTCCGCCATTCAATCATGACTGATTTATTTTTCCCTCTCAACCGCACTCTCCTGCCTTCTCCCCGTAACCTTTGATGCCCTTACTAATAAAGAACCTATCAACCTCCGCTTTAAATACACCCAATAACTTGGTCTCCACTGCCCTCTGTGGCAATGAATTCCACAGACTCACCTCCCTCTGGCTAAAGAAATTCCTCCTCATCTCTGTCTAAAGGGACGTCCTTCTATTCTGAGGCTGTGCCCTCTGGTCCTAGACTCTCCCACGACTAGAAACATCCTCTCCACGTCCACTCTATCCAGGCCTTTCAATATTCGGTAGGTTTCAATGAGATCCCCCCTCATCTTTCTAAACTCCAGTGAGTACAGGCCCAGAGTTACTAAATGCTCCTTGTATGTTAACCCTTTCATCCCCAGGATCATTCTTGTAAACCTCCTCTGGACCCTCTCCAACACCAGCACATCCTTCCATAGATATGGGGCCCAAAACTGCTCACAATACTCCAAATGCGGTCTGACCAATGTCTTATAAAGCCTCAGCAGTACATCCTTGCTTTTATATTCTAGTCCGCTCGAAATGAATGCTGACATTGCATTTGCCTTCCTTACTACCGACTCACCTTCCAAACCTTTCCAATCCATGTACTTGTCCAACTGTCTTTTGAAGGTTGTTAATGTCCCTGCCTCAACCACTCCCTCTGGCAGCTCGTTCCACATACGCACCACCCTCTCTGTAAAAAAAAGTTGCCCCTCAGGTTCGTATTAAATCTCTCCCCTCTTGCCTTAAACCTGTGCCCTCTAGTTCTTGATTCCCCAACCCTGGGAAAAAGACTTGAGTGCATTCACCCTATCTATGCCTTTCATGATTTTATACACCTCTGTAAGATCACCCCTCAGTCTCCTGCACACCAAGGAAGAAAGTCCTAGCCTGCCCGACCTCTCCCTATAACTCAGCCCATCGAGTGCTGGCAACATCCTCGTAAACCTTTTTTGCACTCTTTCCAGCTTAATGGCAGGGTGACAATCCAAGAGAAACAAACCCAACCTATCCAGTCTCTCCTCATAGGTGCCTCACAGCTCCAGAGACCCAGGTTCGATCCTGACCTAGGCCGCTGTTTGTGTGGAGTTTGCACGTTCTCCCTGTGACTGCGTGGGTTTCCCCCGGGTGCTCTGGTTTCCTCGGACATCCCAAAATCATATGGATTGGTTGATTACGTGGCCACAGAAAATTGACCCTAGTGTGTGGGTGAGGGGTAGAATCTGAGGGGCAGTTGGTGGGAATGTGGGGAGAATAAAAAATGGGTTAGGGTAGGATTGGTGTAAATGGGTGCTTGATGGTCAGCATGGACTCGGTGGGCCGAAGGGCCTGATTCCAAGCTTTATGACTCTGTAACTTATAGATGAAATTCATAGTTCCCTTCCAGGCATCATCCTCGTGAGACACAAGAGACTGCAGACACTGGAATCTGGAGCAACACACAAGATGCTGGAGGAACTCAGAGCGTCAGGCAGCGTCCGTTGGAGGGAACGGACAGTTGACGTTTTCAGGTCGAGAGTGAATGAGTGGAGGGGAGATAGTCAGTATAAAGAGATGAGAGGGAGGGATGGAGCAAGAGCTGGCAGGCGATAGGTGGATCCAGGTGAGGAGGGCTGTATAGGCAGAGGGAGGAGGGGGAGAGTGGGAGAGAGTGACAGAGGCTGGCAGGAGACTGTCCATTCCCCTCCACAGATGCTGCCTGACTTGCTGAGTTCTTCCAGTATCCTGTTTGTTACCATCACGGTGAATCTCCTCTGCACCCTCTCCAGAGCAATCACATCCTTCCTACGGTGTGGTGACCAGAACTGCACACAGTACACTAGCTGAGCTCTCCCATTAGTCCCACTCCCCACCTGCTCTTACCCCAGAGACTTGGACGTCTTCCTTTTCGAGCACTTATTCAATACCCAATTTGAAAATTGTTATTGAATCTACTTCCTTCCACTCTGCAGGTTGAACCTGCTAAATCACGTTATCATTTTTCTTTCCAACATGGAAAGAGGCCCTTCAGCCCATCAGGTCTATGCAAGTTCTCAGGGCCATCCCATCAGTCTTGAGCTGCCCACTTATCTCAACGTAACTTATTGACTTACACATTCCCATTAACTCCACCCTAATTCTTCTCCCACTTACCTATTCAAGGGATAATAGCACAAATGTAGAACATAGAACAGTACAGCACAGAACAGGCCCTTCAGCCCACAATGTTGTGCTGACATAGCTAGTCCCTCCTACCTACGGAATGTCCGTATCCCTCTATGAGTGAATACACACATGTATACACACGCACACATATCGATACAAGTATGCACATGCACACGGATGCATGTATGCCCACAGGTGCATGTAGACATGCACACAAACACACAGGTCTACACACGTGTGCGCACATGGACACACTAATTAATAGTATATCTCATCATCCTTTTACTGCACTGTTAATCTTGTAGCTTCATCTCAAAGTGAAATCACAGCCTAAAACATGAATATTTCATTCCTATAAAGACAGCAGTTTCTGCTTCGTGAATTCAGAGTAATTGGAATCACTTCCTACTTGTGTATATTAATTAGGCTGGATTATACATTTATTATTTATTCATGTTTTATCATGTTTGTCAGACAGATAGAGAAAGTCCCTCCCAACCATATGTTCCTCTAAATGAGCATTCCTCCTGAATTCAGGACTGCTCCCATGCCCTTTAAGCTTTGCAGAGAAAATGTCTGTGAGGGTCACTAGCCAGGGCTTGTCTTATGGACAAGTGGACCTGTGATAAAGGCTGGAAGGTCACTGTGGGTTGTAATGGTAGCCTTGAGTTAGCCATTCATCCACAGCACAGCCCATTGCACGTCCATTGGATACCTACTGCAAGCTTTCTGCATACCCATCGCATGTCTACTGCAAACCCACTGCGTAATTATTGCGGACCCATTGCAAGGCAATTGCATATCCAATATACAGTCATTAACACATCCCTTGAATCACCAAGGCATAGAAGGCTATGGCCCAAGTGCTGGTAAATGGAATTAGTGCCATAGAGTCACAGAGTCACATGGCAAGAGGCCCTTTGGCCCACTTTGTCCATGCTAATCCTCAAGTACCTATCTATATTAATCCCATTTACCAGTACCTGTTCCATAGCCTCCTGTGCTTTGGTGATTTAACTGCCTGCCCAGATGCTTCTTAAATGTTGTGAGAGCCACCACCCCCCTTGGGCCATGCATTCCAGACACCAAGCTCTGGATGAAAAAATTCTCCCTTCTAAACCTCTTACCCCTTATCTCCTAACACCACAAAGCCAGTCCACCATCTTCAGGAAGGGGAAGGGGGACGAACATGCGCCAGTCTACATTGGGGGATCAGTAGTGGAGAGAGTCAGCAGCTTTAAATCCCTGGGTGTTAACGTATCAGCTGACCTGTCCTGGGCCCAGCACATAGATGCAATCATAAGGAAAGCATGCCAGCCTTTTTACTTTTTTAGGAGGTTAAGGAGGTTCGGCCTGTCACTGAACACTCTAACAAACTTCTACAGATGTACTGTTGAAAGTGTCCTGACTGGGTGCATCATGGTCTGGGACGGCAATTCGAATGTTCAGGAACGTAAGAATCTGCAGAGAGTAGTGGACTCTGCCCAATACATCACAGGCACATCCCTCCCCACCATTGGGAGTATCTACAGGAGGTGCTGCCTCAAGAAGGCAACATCCACCGTCAAAGATCCCCACCATCTGGGCCATGCCATCTTCTCACAGCTCCTGTCAAGCAGGAGGTACAGAAGCCTGAAGTCCCACACCACCAGGTTCAGGAACAGCTACTTCCCTTCAACCATTCGGTTCTTGAACCAACCGGCACATCCCTAATCGCTGCCTCAGTACAGCAACAGAACTGCACACGATACTCTAAATTCGGCCTCACCAACATCTTGTACAACTTCTTGTATCACTTTGCACTAAAATGGATTTTGTTTTTTTTTGGTTCTAATTGTGTTATTTCTTGTAAAAATTGTCCATAACATGTTTTTTCTTGTGGATGCTGCTTATCTGATGCTCTGTGCCTGTGATGCTGCTGCAAGTAAGTTTTTCATTGCACCTGTGCACACATGGACTTGTGCACATGACAATAAACTTGACTTGACAAGGTTCATCAGCAGTGTGAGGGAACACCCTCCACTTGCTTGGGTGAGTGCAGCTTCAACAACACTGAAGCAGCTCAACACCATACAGGACGTAACAGCCAGCTTGATGGACTCTCATCCACACCCACTCACCCCACCACCGACACACAGTGGCAGCAGTTTGTACTGTCTACAGGATGCACTGCAGCAACTCACCAAGACTCCTCAGACAGCACCTTCCAAACGCAGATAGAAGTTCAAGGGCAGCAAAAGCCTGGGGAACACCCAAACCTGGAAGTTGCGCTTCAGGCCACACACCATCCTGACTTGGAAATATATCGCCGTTCCTTCACCGTCACTGGGTCAAAATCCGGAACTCCCTCCCTGACACCACTGTGGGGGTACCCACACCTCAGGGACTGCCGCGGTTCAAGAAGGCAGCTCACCGCCACCTTCTCAAGGGAAACTAGGGAGGGCAATTAAATGCTGGCTCAGCCTGCGAAGCCAACATCCCTTGAATGAATATTACCCTGTACCTCTGGCCTTAGTCACCTCTGCTACAGGGAAAAGTTTTCTCATCTCTGCCCTACTTATGGCCCTCATAACTTTGTACATTCCTATCAGGTCCCCCCTCAGCCACCTCCGCTCCCGGGAGAACAGACCCAGCCTCTCCCGTCTCTCCTCATAACTGAAACACTCCATCCCAGGCAACATTCTTGTGAACATCCTCTGCACCCTCTCCAGTGCAGTCACACCCTTCCTGCAGTGTCGTGACCTGAACAGCACACAGTACTCCAGCTGTGGCTCACCAGTGTTTTATAATGTTGTACCATAACCTCCCTGCTCTTATAGTCTTTGCCCCAGCTAATGAATGCAAACATCCGGCATTCCTTCTTCACTACCCTATCTACCAGTGCTGCTTTCTTCAAAGACCTTTGGACTTGTACACCAAGGTTGCTGGCCACCTCCCCTCTCCACTCTCAGCCCTGATGCAGGGTTTCAACCCAAAATGTCGACAATTCCTTTCCTCCCACAGACGCTGCTCAACCTGCTGAGCTCCTCCAGCAGATTGTTTGTTGCTCCAGATTCCAGTATCTGCCGTCTCTTGTGTCTCCCTCTGTTCCTCAGCACAGACAGAGTTGGTCAAAGGGCCTGGTTCTGTGTTGTATCATTCGATGACCCCATGATATCCATTGCATGTCCAGTGCACAAACATGACCTGCTTATTGGATGCCTAAGAGCAGGTAATGAAAATTTAAAAACTGCAGATGCTGGAAATAGAACATAGAATGTAGAACTTAGAGCAGCAGAGAACAGGAACAGGCTCTCTGGCCCACGGTGTTGCGCCAAACTAATTAAACGAATAATTAAACACCTAACTAGAATAATCCCTTCTGCCTACGCAACGTCCGTATCCCTTCGTTCTCTGCACATCCATGTGCCTATCTAAAAGCCTCTTAAATGCCTCTATTGTATCTGCCTCCACCACCACCCCTGGCAGTGCATTCCAGGAACCCACCGCTCTCTGTGTAAAGAACTTGCCCCGCACATCTCCTTTGAACTTACCCCCTCTCGCCTTAAATGCATGCCCTATAGTATTAGACATTTCAACCCTGGGAAAAAAAAAATACTGGCTGTCTATCCATGCCTCTCATAATCTTATAAACCTCTATCAAACAACCCAAGTTTGTCCAAACTCTCCTTGTCGCACATGCCCTCTAATCCAGGCAGCATCCTGGCAAACCTCTTCTGCACCCTCTACACAGCCTCCACATCCTTCTTATAATGGGATGACCAGAATTGAATGCAATACTGCAGATGTGGCCTAACCAGAGTTTTATAAAGCTGTAACATAACTTCCTGACTCTTGAACTCAATGCCTCGACTAATAAAGACAAGCATGCCATATGCCTTCTTTACTGCCCTATCAACCTGTGAAGCCACTTTCAGGGAGCTATGAACTTGGACTCTTTCAGTATATCAGCACTGTTAAGGGTCCTGCCATTAACTGCATGCTTTCCCTTTACAATTGTGTTCCCAAAGGGCAACACCTCAGACTTGGTCGGATTAAACTCCATCTGCCATTTCTCTGCCTGTATCTACAACTGATCCATATCCTGCTGTGTCCTTTGGCAATCTTCTATGCTAAACACGACACCACCAGTTTTCATATTATCTGTGAATGACAAGTTAACATCCATTGTGCAATGATTGGACATGCAATATTCCAGTTTGCTGGCATCAGATAATCCCAATATTGGAGACTGAATTAAACTGGACACTGAATTAACAGATCCCAGATGGAATAAAGGATAGCATTAGCTGAAGGGCTGAGATGAAGAGGGATAGGAGGAGGTAAGGTGCCGAGAATGTTCACCTCTTACCTGTGACGTGCACCCTGACTTGGAAGTGGAGGTTGAGGCCGCGAACAGACCTCTCCACCAGGATGTAGTACCACTGCTGCCAGAAGGGGGCCAGGAGACGCAGCTCGCAGACGCGCAGCTGCCCGCAGTCCACGTGGCTGGTGTTGTGCAGGGGCGGGGCCTTGGCCCTGACCTTCAGCAGCACCGGGCAGCCCCGCACCGTCTTGTTGCTGCTGCTGCATTCTGACAGTCGGACAGTCACCCAGGACGTGTAGCTGGGAATGAAAACCCTGGGGGGAGGGGGGGGGCGAAGGAAGATGAGAACATGAGGAACATATCTCTGTACAGCATAGGAGGAGGCCATTTTGCCCATTGAGTCTATGCTGTCTCACAGACAATCCCAGAGTTATAGAGAGATATAGCATAGAAACAGGTCATTCGGTCCATCTGATTCATACTAACCAAATACCAACCACCTATTTACACCAATACGACATTAATCCCACTCTCCCCACAACTCCCATCAACTGCCCCCAGATTCTACCCCCCATCCACTCACTGAGGGCAATTTACAGCGGCCAATTAACCCACCAACCTGCACATGTTTGGGATGTGGGAGAAACCGGAGCACCCGGGGGAGACTCATACGGTCATGGGGAGAGTGTGCAAACTCCACACAGACAGTGCCGGAGGGCAGGATTGAACCCGGTTCTCTGGAGCGGTGAGGTACTACCCACTGTGCCATGCACCATTTAACTACTAACCTTTCCTGTAGCCTATTCTCCCCACTTTCCCAGAATCCACTCAACTACACACCAGGGACAATTTTCAGTGACTAATCAACCGTCTTTGGGATGTGGGAGGAAACCGGAGCATCTGAACCTCCAGAGAAAACAACCCAAGTTTTTCCAACCTCTCCTCGTATCTAATACTCTCTAATCCAGGCAGCATCCTGGTGAACCTCTTCTGCACCCTCTGCAAAGCCTCCACATCCTTCCTTCACATGGTCACTGGGAGAACGTGCAAACTCCACACAGACAGTTGTCGTTAAATGTGGTTTTAACCTTTGCCCGTGAAGATTGTTCCTGCAACTTAATTTGACGTTAATATTGCTTCAAATCTTGGTACTTCAGGGAGTAACATTGAAGTCAAAAGTACGGACATGAAGACTATTGAACAGACCTCTTATATGATAAGAATGAACTCCTGATCTCCCAATCTACCTCGTCATGGCCTTGCACTTTATTGTCTGCCTGCACTGCACCTTCTCTGTAACTGTAACACTTTATTCTGCATTATGTTTTCTTTTGTACTACCTCGATGTACTTATGTATGGAATGAACTGTCTGGATGGCACGCACACAAAGGCTTTTCACTGTATCTGGGTACATGCGACAATAATCAACCAATTACCGCCCATCCCCCAATCATGGCTCACAGCATCAATTAATAGAACCTGCCCCTACAATGGCACTGCTTGTCTCTGCAGTGGCCTCATGCCCAGTGTGTGTGTGTGTGCGCGCGTGTGTGTGCGCGTGTGTGTGCGCGCATGCTGCATTTCTGTGTCTCTGTCCCTTGGCTCCAAGCCCAAAGACACTGCAGTTGGCTCCCACCCCTATGGTCCCAGGCTCTGGATTAAACCTGTACCAGGCAGAGAGGAGGACAATAGTTCCTTGAACACTGGGATCACTGCCAGCAGTTAATGGCTTCAATTAACCAGAAAGGATCTGCTGCCTCGAAGCTGATGGACTCTTCTGGGCTGTTTTATTGCAAGGTCTCCGACGTTCACACAGGGCACGACAGGGTAGATGTTAAGATGTTTCCACCAGTGGGAGAGTCTCAAATGAGGGGACGTAGTTACAAGAAAAAGGACGGGTCATTCAAATCTCGTGTGCATAGGCGTTCTTGCAGAGGGTGGTGAATCTCTGGATTTCTCTGCCCCAAGGGTTGAGGAGGCCGGATCATTAGATATATTTCAAAGTCAAGTTTATTGTCACGTACACAAGTCCATGTGTGCACAGGTGCAATGAAAAACTTACTTGCAGCAGCGTCACAGGCACAGAGCATTAGAGTCACAACATTCGCAAGAAAAACATAAATTCAACATAAATTATAAAAAAATTATAAAAGAAAGAATAAAATTAGAACAAAAAAAAGAAGTCCATTGTAGTGCAAAATGGTCAATTTAATGTGGAGGGAGATTAATTAATGTACAGAGGGATCTTGGATCAAGTCCACAGCTCCCTGAAAGTGGCAACACAAGTAGATAGGGTGGTAGAGAAGGCGTACGGCACGCTTGCCTTCATCGGTCGGGGCGTTGTGTATAAGAGTCAGGAAGTCATGTTGCAGCTGTATAAAACTTTGGTTTGGCCAGATTTGGAGTGTTGTGTGCAGTTCTGGTCGCCCCCATTACAGGATTTGGGGATTTGGAGAGGGTGCAGAAGAGGTTCACCAGGATGCTGCCTGGATTAGAGAGTATTGGCTATAGGGAGAGGTTGGACAATCTTGGGATGTTTCCTCTGGAGTGTCAGAAGCTGAGGGAAGACCTGATAGAGGTTTATATGAGAGGCATAGATAAAATCTTTTGCCCAGGATAGAAGTGTCAAATTCTAGAGGGCATAGTTTTAAGATGAGAGGGGGGAAAGTTTAAAGGAGCTGCGTGGGACAGGTTGTTTACACAGAGTGGTGGGTGCCTGGAACGTGCTGCCAGAGTGTTGGAAATAGACAATGATAATGGTGTTTAAGAGGCATTTAGACGGACACGTGAATATACAGGGAATGGAGGGATGCAGGCAGAAGAGATTTAGTTTAATTTGGCATCATGGTCGGCACAGATATGGTGGGCCAAAGGGCCTGTTCCTGGGCTGGACTGTTCTGTGTTCCATGTTCAAATGACAAGGGAATTGATGGTTATGGGGTACTGGTACAGACGAGGAGTTGAGGCCAGCATAGATAAGATAAGATAAGATTTCTTTATTAGTCACATGTACATCGAAACACACAGTGAAATGCATCTTCTGTGTAGAGTGTTCTGGGGGCAGCCCGCAAGTGCCGCCACGCTTCCGGCGCCAACATAGCATGCCCGCAACTTCCTAACCTGTACGCCTTTGGAATGTGGGAGGAAACCGGAGCACCCAGAGGAAACCCAGGCAGACATGGGGAGAACGTACAAACTCTTTACAGACAGCGGCCGGAATTGAACCCAGGTCACTGGCGCTGTAAAGCATTACGCTAACCGCTACACTACCGTGATGACCATACTGAGTGGTGGGGCAGATTTGAGTGGCTGAGCGGTCTATCCCTGCTCCTATTTTCTTGTGTTCTTGTGATCAGATGGGGAAATCGGTGTGAGGCTGGTGGGGAGGGAGTGTGGGACATTGTGTGGGCGAGGACCGGGCCCAGAGTTGTTGGCAGTTCTGCAGCAGCATCCCTTGGTGCTGTTCCTTGCCAGGAGTTCAGTACGTCAGTGTTTACAGGGGAGAAGGTATGGGAAGAGAGAAACCATGTCGGGAGCCAGCACTGGGGCACGATCGATGGGGCAGGAGCCCAGGAAAACTTGGTTGGTGGGAAGAGAGGTAACTGTATTAGTTAGAGGGTCCCAGTAGTGAGGTGGGGAGGGATGGAGAATCTTGCGGATGGTTGGGAGTTGGGTAGACTGGACGTTGAGAGCCCAGAAATAGGCGGACTGAATTTGGAGAATTCCGGTAATCCAGAGCTGGAGAAACACAAGGAATTATTGGGCTCTTGATCCAAGATGGTTGAAGAGTCAAAGGGTCAGAAAACCAAACAACCAGGAGCTGGGATCTTTCTTATTCCTTTTTTTCGGGATCTGGGTGTCATTGCCCATCCCCAATTGTCCCTGAGAAGGAGGAGGTGAGCCGCCATCTTGGATCACTGCAGTCCTTCTGGTGAAGGTTCTCCCACAGTGCTGTTGGGGAGGGAGTTCTAGGGTTTAGACCCAGTAACAGTGAAGGAGGCTGCAGTGTGGCACTGTCTACAAAATGCACTTCAATTACTCACCCAGCTACTCTGACAGCACCTCCCAAACCCATGACCTCTCCCACCAAGGAGGACAAGGTGCAGGGGAACACCACCACCTGCAGGTTCCCCTCCCAGTCCCACACCATCCCGATTCAGAAATATGTCACCTCTCCTCCATCATCACTGGGTCCAAATCCTGGAGTTTTCCTCCTGTCCTTCAGCCCCAACCAACCTTCCCCAATCCCTCGCCCCTACCTTCCCACCGCCCCAGTTACCCCTGACTCCCTCCTCTCCAAATCCCTAAATGTCTCCTGAACCAATTTATTTCATGCATATCCATGGACAGGTACGTGGATAGGAAAGGTTTAGAGGGATATGGGCCAAATGCGGGCAAATGGGACTGGCTTAGATGGGCATCTTGGTCAGCATGGACCAGTTGGGCTGAAGGACCTGTTTCCATGCTGTGTGACTCTATGACTCTAAGACTCATATCCATCCATCCCATTACCCCACTCACCCGTCCCCATACCCCACCCACACCATCTCCTCTCCACATACAACTGAAAATGGGCAGGCACAGTAGTGTAGCGGTTAGCATAACGCTATTATAGCACCAGCGACCTGGGTTCAGTTCTGGCTGCTGTCTGTAAGGAATTTGTACGTTCTCCCTGTGGTCTGTGTGCTCTGGTTTCCTCCACATTTCCAGAGACGTACAGGTTAGGAAGTTGTGGGCATGCTATGTTGGCGCTGGAAGCGTGGCGACTCTTGCGGGCTGCCCCCAGAACACTCTACGCAAAAGATGTGTTTCACTGTGTGTTTCGATGTACATGTAACTAATAAAGAAATCTTATCTTAAAAGTTCGACTGACTTTCCTTTATATTCTAGGTCCCCTGATTATAAATATTCCCCTCCCCCAAACCTCAACCCCCTCCCCTCCCTGTCAACTCTAGTCAGGTGACCAGGCCCACGTCCCAGTGAGTGATTTACCACCTTCACAGTCCCTCACCTTGAGATCACTCAGACCCACTGCAGGATGAACTGAGCCCTGCTATTGCTTCACCATCCCCAGAGCAGTGAGACCACAACCCAGACAGGCAGCCAGTTGGCCGGAGAGGGTGGGGGGTGTGGGGCGGAGGGGTGGGCTGGGGGGCTTTATCCATTTCCCATAATGGCAACTGCAGCGGGAAGAGAATATAGAAACATAGAAAACCTCCAGCACAATACAGGCCCTTTGGCCCACAAAGCTGTGCCGTACATGTCCCTACCTTAGAAATTACTAGGCTTACCCATAGCCCTCTATTTTTCTCAGCTCCATGTACCTATCCAACAGTCTCTTAAAAGACCCTATCGTATCCGCCTCCACCACTGTTGCCGGCAGCCCATTCCACACACTCACCACTCTCTGATTAAAAAACTTACCCCTGACATCTCCTCTGTACCTACTCCCCAGCACCTTAAAACCTGTGTCCTCTTGTGGCCACCATTTCAGCCCTGGGGAAAAGCCTCTGACTATCCACATGATCAATACCTCTCATCATCTTATACACCACTTATCAGGTCACCTCTCATCCTCCGTCGCTCCAAGGAGAAAAGGCCAAGTTCCCTCAACCTGTTTTCATAAGGCATGCTCCCCAATCCAGGCAGCATCCTTGTAAATCTCCTCTGCACCTTTTCTATAGCTTCCACATCCTTCCTGTAGTGAGGTGACCAGAACTGAGCACAGTGCTCCAAGTGGGGTCTGACCAGGGTCCTATACAGCTGCAACAATATCTGCACAATGTGCACTCTCTCCTGCCCCATTATATCATCTGCTCAGTAACATTAGTTGAAGAGAATTCAGCAGCTCACTTACTTGTAGAGCGCTGATCTGTTGTGGGCTGGGATCACCTGATCCATCACGTATCCAGGGTATAGGACCGGAATCCCAATCAGTTTCTGGACGATGAGCTGGGGTTGGAAGAGGTACTGGCATTCTTCGTAGAGGCCCTGAAGACAGAAGAGAAAGGAGAGATGTTGGTAAGTCCACATTTTTGGAGCATTGTGTTCAGTTTTGGTCGCCTTGCAAAAGGAAAGATGTTACTAAACTGGAAAGAGTGCAGAAAGGATTTACAAGGATGTTGCCAGGTCTCAAGGGACTGAGTTATAGAGAAAGGTTGGGCAGGTTAGGACTTTATTCCTTGGAGCATTGGAGACTGAGGGGTGATCTTATTGAGGTGCATAAAATCATGAGGGGCATAGATCGGGTGAATGCACTCAGTCTTTTTTCCAGGGTTGGGGAATCAAGAACTAGAGGGCACAGGTTTAAGGTGAGAGGGGAAAGACTCAAAAAGGATCTGAGGGGCAACTTTTTGACCCTGAGAGTTGTCCGTCTATGGAATGAGAAGTGGTTGAGACAGGTACAAGAACAACATTTAAAAGACGCCTGGACAGGTACATCGATAGGAAAGGTTTAGAGGGATATGGGCCAAATGGGACTAGCTCAGGTAGGCAAATTGGTCAGCATGGACGTGCTGGACTGAAGGGCCCTTTTCCGTGCTGTATAACTCTATAACTCTATGACTCTATAACTTAGATCAGTGTGGTAGTTACATAGCTGTGCGACGAGTGTGTAAGCAAGTCAGTCTTGGAACAACTTTTAGAATCTTGGGATTGGAACTGTAGAAGTGTGGTGATGGTTCTGTTTACCCAGCAGCAAGCTGAAGCACAGCAAGCTCCCACAAACACCAACGTGATGCTAATGTCTGGATGGCCCTGAGCTTTAGTGGTGTTGAATCATCGAGTCTTCCAGCAGAGAAACAGCCCATTCATCCACTGACCAGCAAGTACCATCAGTACCAATCTCATTTACCAGCACTTGGTCCACTGCCTTCTCAGCCTTGCCGATTCAGACACTTGTCCAGATGCTTCTTAAATGTCTGCTTCCAGCACCCCCTCAAACAGTGAGCTCCTAACATCAACCACCCTCTGGGTCACAAAATTCTTCCTCTAAAACTTTTACTCCTCACCCTAAATCTATGCCCTCTGGTCTTAGACACCTCTGCCATGGGGAAAGGTTTCTTACTGTACCCAATCTATGCCCCTCATACGTCTGTACACTTTTATCAGGTCCCCAGTCCTGATATAGGTCTCAAACTGAAACACTGACGATTCCTTTCCCTCCACAGATGCTGCCTGACCCGCTGAGTTCCTCCAACTGTTTTTGGCTTTGTTCCCCCTCAGCCTCCTTTGCTCCAGAGGAAACAAAACATAACCGAAACACTCCACCCCTGGCAACATTCCATCCCAGGTGACTCCTTCTCCAGCACTATCACATCCTCACTACAGTGCAGTGACCAGAACTGCACACAGTGGTCCTGCTGTGGTCTAACCAACATTTTATAAAGTTGTACCAAGACCTCCCTGCACATTTATTGTATTCCCCAGCTAATGAAGGTAAGGAAGCTGAGCACCTTCCTCATCACCCCATCTGCTGGTGCTCCTGCTTTCAGGGATCTATAGACTTGTACACCAAGGTCCCTCTGTTCCTCAATACTCCCCAGTGCCCCACTATTCATTGTGTTTGTACTACCCTTATTAGACCCCCAAAATGCATCAGCTCACACTTACCAAGATTAAGCTCCATCTGCCATTTCCCTGCCCAACTTACCAGCCGATCAATACCGTTCCGTAGACTGACTAACCTCCCCATGATCAACACCACCAATTTTTGTGTCAAATACAAATTTAGTAATCAAACCGTCCCAGCTGAAATCTCCAGCCACTTTTTCATCAGTGAATGCAGATGAAGGGTATTCACGTAACCCACATCCCCTGACCCCATGCACTGTTTGCCCCTTTGGTCCTCTATGGGCCCCAATTTTTCCCTTGTTACCCTCTTGCTCTGAACATATAAAATGCCTTGGGATTTTCCTTAATCTTCTCTGTCGATGATAGTCCATGGACCCTCTTTACCCTCCTTATTTCTTTATTAAGCATCCCCCAATACTCTCCATACTCCTGAAGGCCATAGCCATTTTCAGAGTCCATCATATTTTTCCATTTTTTAATCAAACCCTTGACGTCCAAAGTTGCCTCTTCTTTACCCCAAAAGGGAACAGGTTGGCCCTGATTTTGGGTTGAGGCCAGTGGATGCACCACCCATCCACTCACCCCTTCCCTTCCCACCATCCAAGGACCCAACCAGTCCTTCCAGGTGAAGCAGTCATTCACTTGCACTCCTTCCAGACCAGTGTCCTACATTCGATATTCACAATATGGTCTCCTCTACGCAGGAGAAACCCAACACCGATTGGGTGAGGGCTTTGCCCACCACCTGCATTCAGTCCACAGGTTGATCCTGAGCTTCCCGTCCCTGGCCACTCTAATTCTCCGTCCATTCTGATATCTCTAACTGTGGCGTCCTGTACTGTCACAATGAAGCCCAATGCAAGTTCAAGGAAGAGCACCTCATCTTCCGTCTGGGGATATTGCAGCCTTCCGGAAGCAATATCAAATTCTGCAACTTCAGGTGGCTCACTTTCTCTGTCTGTATCACAATTGGCCACTTCTGCTCTATGTCATCCATGGCTAACACGAGGGGACATAATTTTAAGGTGATTGGAGGAAGGTATAAGGGGATGTCAGGGGTAAGTTTCGTACACAAAGAGTGGTGGGTGCGTGGAACGCACTGCCGGCAGAGGTTGTGGGGGCAGATACATTGGGGACATTTAAGAGACTCTTAGATAGACACATGAATGATAGAAAAATAGGGGGCTATGTGGGAGGGAAGGGTTAGATAGATCTTAGAGCAGGATACAACGTCAGCACAACATTGTGGGCTGAAGGGCCTGTACTGTGCTGTAATGTTCAATGTTCTATGTTCTATCTGTGATATTGGCTCAGTTTCTCTCTATCTCTATTAGCACAGGGTGACCCACTGGGTCTCACTATTAGCAACACATCACACGACATTGTCCACGTTATCACCTTCTAACTGCCCCCATTAAACCATTGACCTGATGACCCCTGCAATTTATCCCCTTGGCAACCCTGTCCTCATCTTAACACAAATATCCCCTTTGTCCCATCCATTCCTGTCTACACCTCTCGTTGCCTCGGTAAAGCAGCCAACAAGACCCCACCCGCCCCAGACATTCTCTCTTCTCCCCCCTCCCATCAGGCAGAAAATACAAAAGCCTGAAAGCCGGTACCACCGGGCTCAAGGACAGCTTCTATCCCGCTGTTATAAGACTATTGAACGGTCCCCTAGTACGATCAGATGGACTCTTGACCTCACAATCTACTTCGTCATGACCTTGCACCTTATTGCCTGCCTGCACTGCACTTTCTCTGTAACTGGAACACTTTATTCTGCATTCTGTTATTGTTTTCCCTTGTACTACCTCAATGCACCGATGTGAAATGATCTGTATGGATGGCACACAAAACAAAGTCTTTCACTGTACCTCAGTACATGTGAGAATACTGAACCAATTCACCAATTCCTTCCAACATCTACCCTGCAACTTGAAACTACCTTTGCTTTCGTCTCTCTTCCCCAGTTCTAATGAAGGGTCTTCAACCTGACACAACCTGCTGAGTGTCTCTGGATTTTTCTGCTTTTATTTTGGACTTTCAGCATCTGCATTTGTGGTGACTTTCTCTGGAGACCCACGCTCTTCCCGGCCATCAGCTGCTCCAATGCTCTGACATCATGTGGTCCATAGCACTTACCTTGACTGATATCTTCCCTCGATCCTTCGGTAGGTGCGCGGCCAGGAACCAGTCTCCTGGGAGCGGGCTGGTGATGTTAAAAACACCCGTTGTGCGGTTTGGTAAATTCCAGGTCAGAGTCACCGCGAAGGATCCCGGCACAATGGTATCTGCCGGGAAGCGGGTGTGGAGAGGGTTAATAACGGGCGGAGCTCCGGACCTGAAGTATCTGGTGGAGAGGAGCGAGAGAATCAGAGGTGGGAGGCAGAGGGGTTTAGGCAGAGAATTCCTCAGCTTAAGGCCTCAGCTGCCAAGGGCAGGGATGTCCGAGTTTAGATTTTAGATGTTTCTTATTTTTTGAGGATTTCAGCATCGATCTACAGGTCTTCCTGGGTTACAAACGCCCGACTTACAGACAGCCCGTACAGAGGAACGAGCGCCTGGGAGACTGGCGGGATGGGTGGGGACGGATTTATCCACTGCTGCGGGGCTGCAGGCATCCGGTTAGCGTAACGTTATTACAGCGCCAGCGACCCAGGTTCAATTCCGGCCGCTGCCTGTAAGGAGTCTGTACGCTCTCCCCGTGTCTGCGTGGGTTTCCTCCGGGTGCTCCGGTTTCCTCCCACATTCCAAAGACGTACGGGTTAGGAAGTTGTGGGCATGCTATGTTGGCGCCGGAAGCGTGGCGACACTTGCGGGCTGCCCCCAGAACACTCTACGCAAAAGATGCATTTCACTGTGTGTTTTGATGTACGTGTGACTAATAAAGATACGTTATCTTATCTTATTTCCCCGCGCCTTCCCTCCCCACCCTCCCTGAACCGCAACATTCAGGGGCTGGGTGGAGCCGATCAAAGCTGGGAGCGCTGAGCGGACTCACCCACCGAGACCTGCTGGCTCTCCTGTCACAGCTGTCCCTGTGACCCGCTCCCACACACTGTTCCTGTTCGCTCCCCTACTTCGGGTTACCAACAGTCCTCAGAAACGGAAGCCTCAAACAATCTGCTGGAGGAACTCAGCAGTTCGAGCAGCATCTGCGGAGGAGGGGAAGGAACTGTCGACGTTTCGGGTTGAGACCCTGCGTCAGGACTGAGAGTGGAGAAGGGAGACGGCTGGTATAAAGAGGAGAAGAGGGGGAGGGGAGGGAGACTGGAGTCCGAGGCGGTTGGTGGACTGAGGAGGGGGGTGAGATGATAGGCAGGTAATGACAGGTAGGGGTGGAGTTGGGAGACAGTGGCAGAGAAAAGAGACAGAGGTGTGGGAGGGGAGCGAAGGGTGGTTGGAGGCAGCCCAAAACATCGACAATCCCTTCCCCCCTGCCCCCGCAGATGCTGCTCGACCCGCTGAGTTCCTCCAGCAGATTGTTTGTTGCTCCAGATTCCAGTGTCTGCCGTCTCCTGTGTCTCTCAGGAACAGAACCCTGTTGTAAGCCAGGGAACAGCTGTAAGGACAACATTTACTGCCCATCTCTGATTTATTTTCCAAAAATATACGGTGAATCACATTATTTAAACTCCACAGCTGCCGGAGTGGGATTTGAACTCAGTCGACTCCTGTGGATTAATTTAACCACTGCGCCACCACCATTTGAGGGATAGATCTGGAGATCAGGAATTCCTGCCACATGGCTGAGGGAGAAGGGCGCAGTTGAAGGTCTCACAAAAGCCGACCCTTCGCACTGAGTCTCAGCTTGGAGGCCCTGCTCCAGTCTCTGGAGTCAGACTTGAACCCACGACCTTCTGGACTCAGCGATGTATCGCTGTGCGGAGGGTGTGAGGAGACTCATGTGCGGCATAAACACCAACAGGGTTGAAGGATGTGTGAAATCCATGTGCGTGCGTTCGAGCCTTTCCCACCTCCCCCTTTCCCGACAGATATAACCCCGCTGGGGACCACTCACACGGTGATGTCTCGATCCGGACAGGAGTCGCCAAAGCTGCCTCCTTGCTCCTTGAAGGTGATCAGGTTCCAGACGGCCACCACCGTGTCCTCGGGCACGTGGAAATGGAAGAGCTCGGCGCTGGTGAAGGAGGTGAAGGCGTTGAGCTTGCGGGGGGTCCTGGTGAAGTAGTCGGTGACAAAGAGGCAGTCTGGGAAAGGAAGAGGGAGAGGGGCAGAAGGTTCAGCGAGGGCCGTGAAAAATCAGCTCTTGCCTGGGTTGGGTGGGTTAATTATACCCTGCAAGTTGCCCCTAGTGTGTGGTGAGTGGTAGAATCTGGGGGGAGTTGATGGAAGTGGGGGGAGAATAAAATGGGACCAGTGTAGAATTAGTGCAAAATGGCTGGTTAATGGTCAGCATAGACTCAGTGGGCCAAAGGGCCAGACTCCATGCTGTGGGTCTCACGTCTCAATGACCAGCCATTGCAAGGGAGGCTGTTGGGCCCGTTGTCTTGGTGCTATCCCTCAGTCTATGTTGCTTGGCTCCCAGTGAACTGGGTGTTGGAAATGTGGCACCTGAGAACAACAGAGCAGGATAGATGGTGAAGCATCTGCCCCTGGCTGTGATCCCTCAGCTGAGACAACCTGAGGCACTGAGTCGGCTGGAAAGCCCATGACAGCTGCTCCACCAGGCACAACAGAGGGAACACACCAGGAGCGCGTTCAGCAGTCAGCCCTGGGAACCTGT